>NW_017670703.1:199259-333311 GCF_001879085.1 Nicotiana attenuata | reverse complement strand
ATGAGGTGGCATAGAGATGGTTAAAATTAAACGATTTTTAACTCAACTTAGCAACTTTACAATGTGATATAAATTATTTCAAATACAGTATTTGAGCGAGACAATGAATTTTCACTGTATTTTATTTATTTAATTTCTAATATATCTGTTTTGTTTCCTTAATGGCATTAAAACAGATCTTGAGATACTTGGAGGTTTTATTTAATTTTCAAAGGTTAATGTCCATTTAATTTGAATATACATACAAGTCTCTATATTACAGCTGTCTGTATGCTGGTAACGATAAAATATTNGACAATAAAGTGGGTTTAGAATTACAATTTTTCAATATTTATTTTTATTTCAAGCAATCTTTCCTGATCTTTCTTGATTTTATAACAAGTGAATAATATAATGATGAGTTTTATACAAATTTGGAACAACTAACATTGTATTACTAATGCAGAATTTTAGAAAGGTATAATAGTAACGTGTACATGCAATCAAATGAGCTACTTAGTTTTTAGTTGAGACAGCAACACAATGTATTTAACAGCAAGAAATTTAACAAGTAGAAGACAAAGAACTGCCACTAAAAGAAGAGCCGATGGATAAATAAAGTTTGGACTTATCTTATAGCTAAATGATTTTTTAGACAATCAATTTCAATTCAACATGCTTAAGAAAGTTAATTATGTCTTATAAGTAAATCTTTTATGACAAAATTACGGATAATTACTTCTAATTATTTAAAAGAAAAAACTTGATAGCGTATTAAACTTTTGAGACTACGTAAAAATTGGAAAATTTCCATATTTGCCTGTGACCTTCGCTTGCCTTTTCATACTTTTTATCATGTTGAAGTATGGAGTTAGTAGTAATAATTATTGTTAAAGCGACTAGAAGTTAAACTTAGATGCTACATAAGAATTGGAAAATTGAAAATTCCCCGTCTTTGCATGTGACCATCACTTAGCGTTTGGTACTAGTGAATACTCCACCACACAACATCTATAAACTCAACATAGATGGTGCACACCAAAAAAACTTCGATAACGGAGAAGCATGCGGAATCATCAGAAACTACGAAGGTCAATGGGTTGATGGTTTCTCTTACCATACAATGGCCACATCCCCCATTCAAGCTGAAATCATCGCCCTTCTGAAAGGATTGGAACTTGCGTTCACAAAAAATCGAATTCCACTTATGGTGGAACAGATAGCCAGGTATTACTACAATTACTGCGTGACAATTCTCATACTAAAGCTAATTTTAATCTTCTACATGATTGCAGGTTCCTGTTAGAAGCTCTGAACCAACCGGAAGTTAGACATGTCTATCGTGAAGGAAACCAAGTGGCGCACATACTAGCGATATACTACTCCCGAGTGTGGCGAACACTTCTGGAGTGAACCACCTTTATTTGCTTTATCTACTTTCCGTAAAGACAAACTAGGGATTGTCTCGATAAGATCAGTCCGGCATTGTAATAACTCATTTACTTTCAATGCATAATAATATTCAGCGTCCCTGGGCACCTTTATCAACCAAAAAAAAAAAGCATGGAGTTAGTAAGAATTTTCATATGGTTTTCAAAGATAAGTTAATTGATAGACTTAAAATTAATTAATTTCCATTTTTGTAACCGAAGTTATATTAAACAATTTGGACAGAGGAACTTTTCATCAATTTTAGCTCATACAAGCTCGAAAAATAGTGAAGAAACTTAATCAAGTAATAAAGTTAAATTATATATTTGAATAGTTTACTACTTAACTAGTATTTCAGTTGTTCTCCAACTAAAGTTGCCTTTTAGGTACAGTTTCTTGATATGAATTTTGCAACCTTAAATGTTGGGACTAAATGGTGAAAACAATGTATCACATAGTAGTCTTTTGAAAATAACATAACTTAGAAACAAAAACTTAATACTAATTCGTATTGTCATAGCTGATCTTTTAATAACATTAGGTGCAATCCCATGTCAAGTCTCAGACAGAATGCTAGGAGAATTTTGAAAACAAGTACATGGAAGTTATTTGGATATGTCAAGCACATGCATCCTTGACCAAAAAATTTGAGGCACAAGGATATGGCTGCTTTTAGTGAAAATGGACGAAAACAGCTACTCGAACTAGCGATAAGTGTTCCCAATCAAGAAAAATACACAGGAAACAGGCAGTCCGGCCGTGAATAATTCTTTTA
The DNA here is from genome assembly GCF_001879085.1 of Nicotiana attenuata. NCBI lineage: Eukaryota > Viridiplantae > Streptophyta > Magnoliopsida > Solanales > Solanaceae > Nicotiana > Nicotiana attenuata. The sequence continues at coordinate 331,126 of NW_017670703.1, read as the reverse complement.
CATCATAGTTTTTACTGCAGCTCTAGCTGCCTTAAACATTTGAGTTCAAAGTGGAAGACCCTGATGCTAACTTAGGCACTGTGTTACAAATTACAATACTACTACAAGCTAGGTTGAACTTCCTAAGCTAGGTTACAATCTATAACAATCTATCTCAACAAAGTGGTGAAGGCAGACAAGGACCAAATTTTGTAAACCAACAATTCTGATATGCGTTGGGCGCTGCTATTGGAGGCTGTTGCTTGCACAAAGCCTTTTCTGGTGTCCCAAAATGTGAAAGATTGGCCTTGGCAAACTCTTCAAATCTGATGTTTGGTAATACTAAGCCATTATTTCCTTGGAATTGTGATGAAGTGCATTGCTGCTGTACTATATTCTGAGAGCATAAGTATTTCACCAGTAAGAGTCTTGACTGCAAACACGAAGCAAGGATATGTCCATATTTCATCAGAAGGTAAACCCACTGTGGAAGGAGCATTAACACAAGGCATATTCGGACAAGAACCTGGGATCGCCTTGGCATCCACTTTCTTGTCATTTATGACTGTAATGCGCCAGTTAGAGTTTTATTGCAAATTTTATGCATGGATCCGTCCAAATGTCACTTAAAGACGACTCAAGAGCATTTTCACCTTTCTTATCACCTTCACAGCTAGCAAGGGTACTTTTTGCAGGTTTAGCAGAAGAAGGAAGTTCTCGCTCCTTTAGTGGTAAAGTAACAACGTCTTGTTGCCTTTTGATGGTCACACTCCCAATTTTTTACCTTCTTGTTGATGGTAATACCAGTTAATGCAGTTGCAACATGTTTACTGGTATTAATATTTCTCACTTCCAAATTAAAAACATTCATTTTGATAAACTACTAAGAAACGTGTGACATGCCTAAACTAAGTTTTCTTTTTTCTTTAAAAGAAAGCCTGTATGATATAATATCTTTTGATGATAGTAGAGACTGCAGTATCAAAAGAATTTCTCATATTAAAAGCTTTCCCCCCCAAGAATTACAGTAGTAAACTAGTTCTTGAATTCATAAAGAAATTTGTAAGTGAGGAATGGAAGGAAACTTACAATAAATAGATGACATAAGAGCATAAATAAATCGTTAAATAACTGCATATCAAACTGAAACACTAGAATTTTCCAATAGTGAGTAATACCTTCAAGGGATGATGTGTGCCTTCTACACAACTGGAATGCGCCATATGTTCAGCACCCAACTTCAGCTTCTGATTCGAATTAACTTCCTTGCTAGATGCATCGCGGTCTGGCGATATATACTTGTCAGCTTCAGCAGTCAACTAGCGAATACCAGAAATAAACAAAAAGATTAGATTGTAGAATTACCATGGATAATTTGAAGTCTTGCTGACGAGTTTTATATGTGGGGAGACTGTCCTGTTTGCAATAGAATTATAATCAACAGTTTTAAATGATTATAATGAGATAGGGAGGTTGTGAAGTTTATTTCTTTGATGAAGAATGCACTGTATTAAGAATCTGACCTCCTCCGCTATTTTTATAAACGAAATGGAGACCAGAGATGCTACAGATATGAAATCACCAATAAACGTTTAGCATGACAAAAAGACGACGGAAAGAATATTTTTTTTTTTAGACTTTTCTCCTCTCAAAGTTAATATCCAGAACCTCACAAAGTTTCCTGAGGGAGGTGTAATCAGTTTGTTTACAGATGTCTAAATAAAGCTTGTAGGATATGAACTAGACCTTCTTTTCTAAGGTCAAGTCGGTGAGAAAATACAAGTATCACCACTTCCACTAGCATAGATATCAGGATCTTTAATATACTGCTTATCTAAAATCCAGCAATTTGAGGTGTAATTTCATCATACAATTTAATTTTCTCTGACACCACATTAATTCAAATAATTACTAATTACCTCCATAAATTATTTTAAACAGGAGGTCTTGGATTCTAACTAGCTTATGGAAATGTATGATTTTTTAACTACCATAGTAACGCATAATACCAGTAAATGAGAATTAACATGCGAAAAACATTCACACTTACAGAAGAAAAAGGTTCTCCCAGTTCTGAAGTGTCAGGACTCTAATCCTCAGGCTTGGGAGTCAAATCTTCCTGACTCTCTAGTTTCAAGGAACCGAGAAACTTCCTTCATAAAGCGGAAAATTTGTCCACTGATGGGGTCGATATAATACTGCAAAGGTAATTCTGTAACTATATTACTACATGCTCCAAGTAGAATGCAATTGGTGGGATGACGCATGTTCGGGGCATTAAATATGGAGAGATGTGCGTCTAATCAACCATCAGAAACCTTCAGAGGGAGTTATAGTAATTAATTTCCGCCAAAAAGGTATTTCTACCAACTTCAGTAACATAAAGTTATGTCACCATAAAGCACGAAGACTAATCTATGTAAGGTAAAATCACTCTCAGAAATTAGGGTAACACCAACCCCCTCCCCCCTAAGTTGGAGGGGGAGGTACGAACACCCAACTAACCCAATAGATTCCGATGAAGAAGATCTGTGAGAGGTTTTGTAAGGAGATCTGCAAGCTGAGAATCAGATCGAACAAAGGAAAGTGAAATAAGCCCAGCAAGAAATTACTGTCGCACAAAGTGATAGTCGATTTCGACATGCTTGGTTCAATCATGGAATACGGGATTTTTGGCGATATGAAGTGCAGCTTGACTAGCGGAATGAAGAGAGCATGCAAAGAGATTGGGATTGACAGATCTTCAAAAAGGCAAACTAACCAAGTGAGTTCGGCTACAACCCGACGCATAGAACGGTATTCCTCTTCCACGGTACTAAGTGAGATGGAAGTTTGCTTCTTTGACTTCTAAGAAATTGGGGAAGAACCCAGGGAGATGTAACAACCATTGACTGACCGGCGGGACTCAGTACAGGTGCCCCAATGGGAATCACAAAAGGCGGGGAGCTCAAACAATGGTGAGGCAGGCATAAAAAGACCAAGGCATGGATCATTCAAAAGATAACGGAGTACCTAGCAAGAAATTACTGTCGCACAAAGTGACAGTCGATTTCGACATGCTTGGTTTGTTCATGGAATACGGGATTTTTGGCGATATGAAGTGCAGTTTGACTATCGGAATGAAGAGGAACATGCAAAGATTGGGATTGATAGATCTTCAAAAGGGCAAACTAACCAAGTGAGTTCGGCTACAACCCGACGCATAGAACGGCATTGCGCCTCCACGGTATTAAGTGAGATGGAAGTTTGCTTCTTTGACTTCCAAGAAATAGGGGAAGAACCCAGGGAGATGTAACAACTATTGACCGACCGGCGGGACTCAGTACAGGTGCCCCAATGGGAATCACAAAAGGCGAGGAGCTGAAACAATGGTGAGGCAGGCATAAAAAGACCAAGGAATGGATCCTTCAAAAGATAACGGAGTACCCTACAACGGAGTACCTACAAGAAATTACTGTCGCACAAAGTGACAATCAATTTTGACATGCTTGGTTTGTTCATGGAATACGGGATTTTTGGCAATATGAAGTGCAGTTTGACTATCAGAATAAAGAGGAACATGCAAAGAGATTGGGATTGACAGATCTTCAAAAAGGCAAACCAACCGAGTGAGTTCGGCTACAACCCGGCGCATAGAACGGTATTCCGCCTCCATAGAACTAAGTGAGATGGAAGTTTGCTTCTTTGACTTCTAAGAAATAGGGGAAGAACCCAGGGAGATGTAAAACCATTGACCGACCGGCGGGACTCAGGACAGGTGCCCCAATCGAAATCACAAAAGGCGAGGAGCTGAAACGATGATGAGGCAGACATAAAAAGACAAAGGCATGGATCCTTCAAAAGATAACGGAGTACACAAGGCCTTTTGTACTCTGAGAATAGAGTACACTTTGAGCTATTTTTTTTGACAAGGAGTTCAACAGCCAAGAGAGGACCATAATATTGCTACGAGACCAAGCCTTTCACCCATAGAGGCCCCAATAATTCCCTTAACTCTCTTTTCTTTCCTTATCTCTTCTATCCCCGAAATTCCTTCTTTACCAATAGTGAGCTCAAAACAACGAATTAGAAAGTTAAGCCATAACAAATAGTTGATGTGTAAATTTGAACAGTTTTGCTTATTCTTTGACCAATGATCGTAAAATTAAAGTCTGTTTCTACTCGAGGATTGGAAGCATTCACGATACTATTATTGTCGTAGGTATTATTTAGGGTTGCATAAAGTTTTGAGTGAGCCTAAACTTGAGTAAAAAAATATGTTCTTCTATTCAAATAGTAACTGGCCATATAAGATTAGTTCCTCCTAGAGTGATCCAAATTAAGTATAGAATAACACAAATTTCTATGCTTTCTTTCCCTGCTAAATCTCATACAGAAAGGAAAAACATGGTAAATACAACTGATTCTAGTTTTGAAATTTTCGATAGCATGAGTATTGACATGGTAAATGGTAATTGAAAAATCGTATACATCTCTAGTCTATCTAGTAGCCAGTTGCTGCTATTGGTGAATGTGGAGATGAAGCTGATGGAGTTGAAGAATGAGAAGCAGCTGTATCAAATGCAGTGCTGGCTGTTGGATGCTCGCAAACCAAAGAGGGCAAGGACTCGATACTCAGCCCCGTAGCACCTGTTACAACAATCGGAGCCCGAAAATGGGAGTTGGCATTTTCTACCAAATCAGATTCTCCCCAAAGTGCCGAGACATCATCTTCAGTTGGGTAACTATCTTAACAGGTCGAACATCCTATTGAAATGATAAGGATCGTGCCTTCTATGTAGAGAAGCTCCCTCATTGCTAGCTTCTTCGTCATCATCAATCATCACGGTGTCTATAACCGGCCCGGAAGGAGGACTAGTCGTCACCGCCACCGGAGATGACTCGGGGGCATCAGTCTTTGCCCTCTTATTCTTTTCCCCGGGCATGGATGAACGTCTTCTCTTTGGTTGCTTACCCTCCGGCTTGGGACTCCGTAAAGAAGTGTTTGTGCCCGAAACAGGACCGGAGATACCTGTTCGAGTAAGTGCTTCCTGAAGCAGCCTCGCTGCATCAACAGGATCAGCCAAAACGTCCTCTTCGGGGACAACAATAGGAGCCCGCAGGTAGACCTAATTTCGCGAATAAGTTATAAGGGTTCAACCAAGTTCTCCATATACAAAAGAAAAAATGGAAGCAGGGTAAATTAAAATTACCGTGATTATTGGCCTTCCACCTGTATTTAAGGGCCAGATCTTTCCACAAGCGAGTTTCAGGTTGTGACGTCCAAGATCTTCTGAACCCACCGGTCCAAACCTTCCACCACTGGTGGGATCCATCGAGTTGCTAAAAAATGCCAAGGGTGAATAGTTGATACAGCCATAAAAGAATATCTAGTAAAAAGAAATACTAAACAAAGAGCTTACAAGTGCGGTTCTAAGCGACCGGAAAGGATGAAGCCGTTGTCAGAATGATGTCATTGGTAGCTGTTGGTACCCAATTTTTTCCTATTTATTTTAAATATGAATAAATACCTTCAAAATAGCATATATATATATATATATATATATATATATGCATATATAAGCATGCACAAGGCTTTTATTATTTTTNATTATTTCCATAATTTTAAGGGTTTAAATTGTTTTTTTTCCTTTTATCCATAAAATCCCTAATAAATATTTTTCAAATTATTGTTATGATGATTTAGTCATTTAATTTCTATACTTATGTCAAAATATGGTTAATATATTTTTTATACATTTTTATAATTACATTTAGTATTTTTTAAACTAAATTGCATATAATTGCAATGTTAGCCCATTTTAAGGAATAATTATATTTTATATGCATAAAATTGGTCCCTATATTTTTAATATGTTATTCATGTATTTTTAAATCATTTTGGCACCTTAAATTATTTTCCAGGAATTACCTACTATTTATTATAAATTAAAATAGGGAAAATTGGCTATTTAAATCATAGCCAAATTTGGCTTTCAATTGTAGCGCAAATTGGACCCAATCCCCAGCCCAATTTCCTATTAAATAACCCGACCCAGACCCTATAAACCCTTACCCAAACCCGGAACCCACCTACCCGGTTGAATCCTGACCGTTGATCTCCCAGATCAACGATCCACACACGCCCTTTTCCTTTTTAATTCCTAAACGACCCCCTAACCCTACTCATTTCCAAAACCCCGCCGCCCTGAAATCCTCTCCGCTCTCAAACACTCTCAACCTAACCCTAGCTTTCAACCGTCGACCTTCTTCTCCGGCGACCACCTTTCAACCCCAAGCCTCCAATGGGCCTCTCATCGCCTTGCTCGTCATCTCTGAGGCCTTCAAGGGTCCTGGGCCATGCCGATTTGGACCTAGGGTTTCTGTTTCTGTCATTCGTGGCTTCTCTGATGTGATTTTGGGCAAAATTGCACCATATATGTTACGATTTATGGAGTTTTGCAACAGGTTCTCTCGTTTCTATTTGGGTTTCCTTTTGAAACCCTAATCTCGTTTGAATCTCTTAGATATGTGTTATTTTTAATGCTTTAAGTCCGTCTCTTCCTTTGATTTTCACTATTGAACTTCTTCTGAAAGATCCTTAATTTTTAAACCATTTTGCCTTCTTTAAAAATTAGGGTTTTCTCGGGGTTCCTTCTACGCTTGTTTTAATCGATTTTATTTATGATTAAACCTCTTTCATTGCTACTGATCCTATGTTCCTACTATTTTTAACTCGACTCTGTTAAAAGCCCTAACTTTTAAGACCTTTCTTTGCTTTGGTTCTGTGTGTTAGCATGACAACTTGATTTTATTAAGTTTCTGTTGGTTACCATGCTTCGAATGGGTTTTCTACTGAGTCTTTAGCCTGCGTATGTCACTTCTGTATGATTGTGTTTGCTCATCTCTTGCTTCTTTCTGTCTATATGGCTGACCTTCTCTGTTTGCTACGCCTGTTCGTTCTTCTTTATTTATATGTTGAAGTGCAGAGTCATGACTCCCTTTTGATTGATTCTGATTTCCTTAATTCATGGTTTGATTGCAAGATTTTCTTTCAAAACCCTAAAGTTCTACTGTTTAAATTGACTGATTCCGTTTCCTTATTTGCTGTGGTACTTCACTCTTACTGAATCCTTTCCTTAATTGGTATATTCTGTACCTAGACTCAGTCATATGCTCTATACTTTTACTATCCTTTATATGGTAAAAATCAGTCTTCCTCAACTGATTTTCTTTCCTTGATTATCTCTGTTGGTATCCGTTTAAGCTGTGATTCCTTGATTAAAGGGGAGTACTTGTATTAATTGGATTCTAATTGTGATTACTTCCATAATTGTGCTAAACCTTTACTTGTTACCTTATTTTCTGCCTATTTTCAAAACTATAAATACCCTAAGTCTTTCATTAACAGAGACGAAGACTTGGTTGTCAAAAACTACTCCTTTTACTAAAAATCTCTGCTCTCCCTCTCTCTTGTGCTACTTGCTACTTTTAGCCGGCTGCAGGCCAAGGCTAATCATCTGTGCTCTTTGGTTCTTTCATTCTGCTTACTTCTACCTTCACTGGTATGTCCTGGTTATGATTTAAGACTCTAACAACAATATGTTTCTCTTATTGTTTCAGTTTCTTTTATTTCTAGCTTGCTTCTACTTGTGGTTTTGTTGTAAAATTTGTAGTTAAGTTACATTATCAGCATGCTACTATGTCTCCCCTTCCTTTTAGATCAATGTATTCCCTTATGTATTTCAAAGCATGCCTTGACAATTGTCTTTACTTCTTGTATGCTTACATCCTATGAATCCCCAAATCCTTATCACCACTTCTATGTGTTTCTATTTCTCCTGACTGGTGTGTGATTATGCCAGAGTCAACTATCTCTGAGCATGTCCAAACCAATCTTAAGATCTTTGCTGGGTTGTGCAGCCAAATGTCTATGTATCCCCAACCCCTTGACCCCTGTATGACTGCTGAATTTTGTAAACTAGCGGTGTGTGATCTTTTCTTAAGGTGTGTTTTGTTTACTACTCCAACCTCTTTTCAAACAATCTTTGTTGCTTTACTAATTGCTTTCAAAACAGACTTTCCAATACAGTCTTTAATATCCCTTTTCAACTTGTGTCCTGCACTTCCACTTTACTCTTAGTCAATAAGTTCTGCCCCCTCTAGTATGTGTACTGCCTTGGGATCCTCTTGAGAACCCTCTGAACTCTGGCATACTGAGGCTGCCCTTTCCATACTGCATTGGTTCAATTCTTGGTTGCTAAGTCTAGGTGTAAGCATTGCTCGGGGTTCTTGAGGCCCTTAGGGAACTTTGATGCACCTAGACTCTGATTTGTCTATGGAATTAAGGTTTATGAGACCATTGGAGGCTTTGGGAAACTCGGGCCTAACTGAAGGCTCCCTATAGAATAGCTTATTGATTTTCTATTTCACTTATGTAATTCATTCATTGGCCTGTAATAATTTGTAAACAGATATTTGGGGCATTTAGTAAAAAGGGTGGGTAGATGTATACTTTATGGTGTAATATGGGTAGAAATCTTGCTCTTAGGATCTCACTTTTAAAATTTGCCTGCTTTACTCAATAGAAAACATGCTCATAGGGATTTATGCTTTTAAATCTGATTGCTTTGCCTAATAGAAATCATGTCTATAGGATCTCACTTCTAATTTTGTTTGCATCAGTAGAAATCATGTTCCTAAGGTTCTGCATTTTGTCATATTAAAAACCATGTTCATATGCTCTAACCCATCATGTCTTAAATCAGTAGATGCCATGCCTATAGGACAACTCCGATTCAGTTTTACTAAGCCTTTCTGTATGTTGCTGCAAATCGACTAAAATCAGTAACTCGCCTAGATATCATGCCTATAGGGATCTATACCCACAATTCTGTCTGGTAATTTAATTCAGCCTAATAAATCAATTTCATTACGCCTAGTTCATTTCTAAAGCTGGTCTTACTAAGCATTAATATTTTCTGAAACGAGTTCTTCCAAAATTGCATCGATCCCATTAGATATCATGCTTATAGGTATTAAAGGAGTCTATCTCGAAAACCTATTGTTTCTGCATTAGTATAAACACAGTATACTGCATATAGGCAAGCCTTAGGGCATTTTCAAAACTGCATTTCCTTGAAGCTCTTTCTCTATCGTTTAATGTTTCTGATTCTAATAACTTTTAAAAGAGTCTTTAGGCAACTGCTAGGGTATAATTTCTGAACCTAAAAGGGTTTGTTGGTTTCTGCATGGTCACCTAGAGATCCTGCTTTAGGACTTTGATTGATAAAGACCTTAACTGTGTTTGAGTCGTGCTTCTTGTATGTTTATTTGAGGAGGAAATTTTGAGCCTCTTACCTGCTTCCATTATGTGTAAAGTCCTTCATGTTTTGACTGTCGCCTTAGAATTTTGCCCTTTTAAAACCTTAGGGGTACGTCTAGAACCACCTATAGGTAGAGGTCCTAACTCCCTCCAGGACCATTAAAAAGGGACAAATAGCAACACGCAATAGAGATTGCTGACCAACACTCGCTTTGCATGACCACTAAGGGGATGGGAAGGGTAGAAATGGATATGATGACCCGTGCGCTAATGCCACGCGTAGCCCCTTTGTAAGGAGTGATTACCGGACATTGTACTTGTTACAACCCATATTCACGTATGTTGGTTCATGCCATAAGTTAGTCGACGTAAATCTAAGAAGCGATTATCTTTGAAATGATAAGAAGTTAATACTATGGATCTTTAATGATACAAGAGTGTATAAGGGTGTTTAACAAGTATTAGAAGTTAAACAAATCAAGGATATTGTAACTCGTATTCTTGGGTAAACCTAGGGGTTCTTAATATATGATGCCTCAAACCCGTTTTAAGTCATTTTTTTCGGTATATTCAGACCTTAGAACCCTAGAAACACCCTCTCAAGGTTCTCTCAAGATTCAAGACCCAAAAAAGGGCAAACAACACAAATCAAGTGTCGGGAATCCCGTGGCGCTAGTAAGTTTCTTGTTCTTCTTGTTGTTGCTCATTTTTGTGTTATTCCGGCTCGTGTGGGAGGTTGTTTTCATGGGTTTATGTTCTGTAAATACTCCCTCAAGTTCTTAATATCAACCTAGGCGATTTCAAGCCTTCTAAAGTGATTCTAGTGCCGAAAAATCCTAATTGATTGCTAGTTTCGCTTCTTTGTTCTTATGGCAGCATTGGAGGGATATTTCGTGGAGAATTAAGGTCAAATTGGAGTTGTTCTTTCTGTTTAAAGGTAAGGAATCTCTTACTCTACATGTATTTAAGATTATCCAAGTTGCGGCTAAGTCATTGAAGCTAGAACTCGTGAAATATATATCGAAAGGCTNTCTCAAAAAGGAAATGAGTCATTACACCCCGTGAATGTCGAAACCCGGACTTCTCCCCGCGAGAGAGGGGAAAAAAGGGGGCGACAGCATGGCGACTCTGCTGGGGATATTTTTAGGCTCTTACCATAACGAACTTATGAATTAGTCCAAGCATGCTTTATCCCGTACCCTTCTCCCTTATTTGAATTTAACTGTCTATTTTGAGCATTTATGATTCCTTTATTACCCTGAAAACTGCCTTGTCTCCTTGTTTTTCTTTCTGTGTAGCTGTCTTTTCAATTATTTAAATGATGTATTTATTTCTTCTTACGTGAAAATACTTGCCTACATGTTATTAATTGCTGCATAAATCATGCTCCACATCATATTCCACTCGTGTGTATAAAATCATATAGCAACGCTTTAATGAGTGGTTGCGCTCTTCCTATTTACTACCCTTAAATTCGGAAAGGCTTATTTGCGGTAGAACTAGTCGATCAGCGGTGCAGTCGACGGTTCCGTTGCTTCCCCCTCAAGTTGTCCGCTTGAGGGTACCAGTCTAAAACCCCATAGAAACCTTACTCTGTTTAAATTGTGCATGCATCATGGTCAAACCTAGCCGAGTCAGTTATGTTGTCCACATAATGATCCTTTAAGATAAGCCTTATCTGAAGTCCACCGGGTTTTCCATAACCCCAACGGACGCACCCACGTTATGTGCATTAATTTGGAGGACTAAATGCCGATATGCTGATCATAAATGTATAAATAGTCGAGTCTGGTGGGGGTAAGGTCTAACCCTTTGTTTTGCAGGAAATGAGGCACGAGGTCCCCAGATTTGGTATGGTTAGCAATATGCCCCCATTGTTGCTAGATTGGTGGGAAGATCTCTCCTCAAGTGACAAGAAGCACGTGAAAAAGTACCTGGATAACTTACCGTACCTGCTATATTGAACCAAGCAACAAACTGATTGAGGCTGCTACTCTATTCTGGGATAGTGAAAGAGCGGTGTTCCGTTTCAGTGACATAGAAATGACGCTGCTTCTAGAGGAAATAGGAGGACTTACAGGGTTAACTTGGGACAGTCCTGGGCTTTTGGTGCCAGAAAACCGTACGGGCAGGGGGTTTCTGAAGATGATGGGACTGAAAAAGAATGTCGACCTAGTGTGCTTGAAAGACTCCTACATACCTTTCAAATATCTCTATGAGAGGTATGGCCATAGCAAGTCTTTCCGCACTTACCATGATGAGATCGCCCTCACTTCACTGGGTAACATCCATCGCAGAGTGTTCGTGTTCATCGTGTGCTTTCTGGGGATGATAGTATTCCCGATAAAAAAAGGGAAGATCCACACTAGGTTGGCCATGGTCGCCAAAACTCTTATGGAGGGGATTAATGGACAGACCTATACCATAGTCCCCATGATCATAGCTGATATCTACAGGGCCCTGGAGCACTGTCAAAGAGGGGTCAGGCATTTCGAAGGTTGTAACTTATTGCTGCAGTTATGGTTGTTGGAGCATCTCCAAAAGGGTCGTTATCGTCAAGAATTTCCGTGAAGGGCTTGGAACGACCACATTGCTTTCCATCACCCTAAGCATATGACCTACATACCGAACAGATTTGCTCAGCCGGAAAGTGCCAGCAAATGGTTAGAGTTCTTCGACAACTTGACCGAGGGACAGGTGCAGTGGATGGTTGAATGGTTCCCAACGGACGAGTTTATTATCAGGTCCAGGGATGCTCCGCATTTGGTGTTGATCGGGTTGAGAGGGATATATCCATATGTCCCTCTACGAGTTATGAGGCAAGCAGGTAGGAAACAGGTTGTACCAAGGGTCGTCAAGATGAGCCACTTCAGGGCAGACTTTCAAGATGACGATGTTCCTTACAAGTGCCAAGCTCAACATATGTGGCACTGCAAGATCATCGTGGAGAAGAACACCGTTGAGATGGACAGGTATCATGCAGGGTACGAGCCTCTCTACCCAGCATGGTTGGAGGACAATCTGAAAGGAACGGTAACGCTAGGGACTGGTCGAGGAAACAGAATCATAGATGAGGAAGCTGAAACCCAAGTCAAGTACAACAGGCTGCGCAAAAGGTTCACGACTCTGAAAATGAGCACCGAGAAATACATGAGAAGAATGCAAGGTTGATTGAGGAATGGAAAGAGATGGCGGTCACTTCCAATAGGAAACTGGAATACCTGGAGCGAGGAATAGTAGAGCTAGAGGGCAGAGTCATAAAGAGGATCGACAACTGTCAGAATGCTGAAGGACCTGAAGGAGGACACTTGGCCAGAGCCTACTTGCTGCTGGGGCTGCGCGAGTTGGGAGATCTCTATGAGGGAGTTCGGAAGATCGAATATGGGGAAGGTCCTTCTGGGACCAAATAGGCTAGATTTATTTTTGTTTTTTTCTTAAGATGTAATAAGGCCAAGTGCCAATAGTAACTCATTTTTATCATTATTTCAGTATCGTTTTGGGATTCGTCTACTCTTACATTATGGAATGAAGCATTTATTGGCATTAAAAGTTCTCTAAATCTATTTGTCGCTAGGCTTACCTCGGGCACAACGAGGCTCCCAAATTAGGACGCGAATTTATATTTCCGCAATATGTGTTTAAATACTGCAAACATTTCAGGATCCTCACTAACTTGTCACCTTTTGTTTTTATTTTTATTATTATTATTCCCATCCGCTTAGGTTGATTCGATCATACTGTCCTCATCAGCATATCACACCAGATCCAGAGGCCCTGCACCTCCCTCTCCTCCAAGCAGCACAAAAAGCAGAGGGAAAGCAAAGATGGACGATTTAAGTAAGGAAAACGTTGAGAACGCAGAGACCTCCGACGGCCGCAGTACTCCGGCCCCAAATGACCTAGTTTTGAGACTTGAACAAAGGATACTAGAACTACAAGGAGAACTTGAGCAGGTCCGCAATTTGGCAAACTTGTCACTCACCCTCAATGTCCCTGATATCCACCAACAGAACGCAAAGAACCCAACACCTCCTCAAAACACACAAAACCAACAACCGCAAAATCCTACCATACCAAATTAATACACCACTCCACCACAAAATATCAATCCATTGCCTATGCCAACTCCACCACAATAGCATCAACCAATTCATTACCCACCAGCCACCACTTACCACACTCCCCAAAATACACCACCACTCATTCCCGATCCACAAAACTCCACCAATGACCATCAATATAGCCAAGTTCTTGGAACCCATCAGAGAATTCCCATATATGTGGAAACTGTACCACATTCTACCCAGCCACTCTCCTGTGCACCAGAAACCACCAAAAAGGACCTGCTCATTAGGAAGATGGCTGAAGAGCTTAAAAGGTTAACAAGCCGAGTTCAAGGTGTTGAAGGCGATAGAGGAATAGAGGGTTTAAACTATGAGGACTTGTGCATACAGCCGGATGTCGAACTGCCGGAGGGGTACAAACCTCCCAAGTTCGAAATGTTCGATGGTACAGGTGATCCCAGGGTTCATCTCAGAACTTATTGTGACAAACTTGTCGGGGTCGGGAAAGATGAAAAGATCCGAATGAAGCTCTTTATGAGGAGCCTTACCGGGGATGCGCTGTCTTGGTATATCTGATCGAGGCCAACCCTGTACTACTACAAAGTAGCAAGAGAGGTCGAAGAAGTTTTTACCCGCGAAGGTCGGGATCGATTTCCACAGTGAGCTAGAGATTGGAACTGAGTTTCTATCTAAGTTAGAGTTGCATAATTGTTCCTAATTGCACTTCTAAACATTTTTGTTTTTGATATTACTTCTAAATTTATACTACTAAGATGCTAAATTAAGCTAAGTTAAGCTAAGAGGAGACTATTGAAGATTGTCTAATTAGTTAAAAGGCACTAGGGGAGTGACTTTCGAATAGGTGGATACTTGACGGGTTCTCGTGTCTAAGGCTAGGTTGTCATATTTGGGGATTACGATATAACCATTGCACGATTCTACTCACTCTATAGCTCTCGGTAGTTCGAGTGATTTTGCCCTAATTGACTTTCTCAAGATCAATTGGGTATGAACATTTGTGCAAGCAATCTAGGTTCAAGTCGGGTATTACGATCTCTCGGTTTAACCCTGTAATTGGGGCTATCAATTCTCTTGAGTACGCCCCAATTCCTTGTTGGACTAATTTTATAGACTTAGGCTCTCTTTCTCAAGAAGAACCCAAGTCAACTAAGCATAAACTAGTGTTTGCAACCACTAATTCAACAATAAAATCATAAATTAGTCCAAATATCAAACACCCATAGACATTCAAACCTTAAAACACAAGACCCATCAATTACCCATACTAGGGTTGAGCCACAACCCTAGCTGATGGGTCTAGCTACTCATGATAATAGAGGAAAACAAAGAAGATAAACCTATAATATTAAATTGCTAATTAAAATTTGAAGATTCAATGGTAAAACTCTTGTAAAATTACTCCAAATAGTAACAAAACACTATTCACGAGCGCAGCTCAGCTGTAGAATCTAACTCTCTCCCTAAAAATAGGAAAAGAAACTATTTATACTAGGCCGAAAATACTGGACAAAAATACCCCTGCGGGGCTAGTGCGGACCGCACAAAATCGAGTGCGGCCGCACTAAGGCTCTTAGCTAAAAAAGTCCTGCTCTCTGAACATGGCCACCGCGGACCGCACAAAATGCACCGCGGCCGCGGTGGCTCCTGTTGCGTTCCGCACAAAATGGAACGCGGACCGCATTAGCATCAATCCTCCAACTTGACAGTTCTCTGAAGTTTATCTTTGCGGACCGCACAGAATCGAGTGCGGCCGCAATGAAGTCAATGCGGACCGCACAGAATGGAGTGCAGCCGCATCACTTGGCTGCCTAAAATTGAGCATTCTTTGAATCTTTCCTTTGCGGACCGCACAGAATGGAGTGCGGTCGCATTGGTCCTGTTTTGCTGAGCTTGGACTTGTTCTTGGTACTTGTTCATGTTTCATACCTTTTTGAGCTGGTTTTGACGAATTGTCACCTTGTTGATCAAACCCTGCAATGAAGTACAACTCGTAAGCCTTTGGGACTATTTTGCACACATTTCTAATTAAAACTCAAGTAAGAAGGAGTGTAAAATGCATCATAATCCCTAGTTATCAATATCAGCCAAAATCCCAAGAAATGGTCAAATTGGGTAAGCATGGCGTCAGATTTCATGGACCGGTTCAGGTTAAACACAGAGAATGCACCTGATGTCTTCTACATTCAGAACCTTAAGAAGAAACCCACTGAGACCTTCCGTGAATATGCTGCCCGCTGGAGGTCGGAAGCCGCCAAGGTCAGGCCCGCTTTGGATGAAGAACAGATGAATAAATTCTTTGTCAGGGCACAGGACCCGCAATATTATGAGAGGCTGATGGTTATCGAAAATCACAAATTCTCTGACATCATCAAGCTCGGAGAAAGGATTGAAGAAGGGATCAAGAGCGGAATGGTAACAAACTTCGAGGCTTTGCAAGCCACAAATAAAGCACTACAGTCAGGTGGCATATCGAAGAAGAGAGATGTTGGGGGCAGTAATGGTAGCCCAGGGCCCAAAATCCCCGCTTGTCTATCAAACACCTCCACCCACATACCAAATACCTCCACCCACATACCAAACACCTCCACCCACGTACCAAGCACCACCGCCCACATATCAACCTTCATCCCCTAGATACTCCCAACCAGCCTCTGTCAATCACACATATAACTCCCAACCATCCCATTTTCAATCACCACCAGCTCATCAAAATTATCTAAGACCACAACCAAACTTTGACCGCAAGCCACCCAGACAGTATACCGCCATTGCCGAGCCCATTAACCAATTATATGAAAGGTTACAAGCCGCCGGTTATGTCACTCATGTTCTCGCAATGGCATTAGAAAACCCATCCCAGTGGGTCAATCCGAACAAGACTTGTGCGTACCATTTCGGTATGAAAGGGCACACCACAGCTGAGTGCCGGACATTGAAGGATAAGATCCAAACGTTAATTGACAATAAGGTCATACAAGCAAAGGAGGCCTCACCTAATGTCCGCAACAATCCTCTCCCCGATCACAAAAGCGATGGTATACATGTGATAGAAACAAATGAAGAATTGGACCCTGAAGGGTCGATCGGGCTTATTCGGGAAGGCGATGACTCTAAGATCGCAGTCACACTTACTCCTATCATGGTTCAGACTCAGGCACCGATCGAAGTTGAGGTAACTACATCAGATCCGTTCGAGGTGGAAGTGGCTCCGCCCGCAGCCACCCTCACTCCATTTGAAGTAGAAGTGGTCACACCCTTCACTGTGACAGTATCAACCACACCCCGATTCAACTTAAAAGCAATACCCTGGGATTATGTCGCTGAGGCTCGGCGGAAGGGGAAGGCCAAGGTAGAGGAGTCTGACGTGGCACAGGGAATGACTAGGACCGGAAGAGTCTATACACCGGAAAACCTAGGAGGTTCAAGTAAGAAAGCCACTGCTAGGCGACCTATTATTGAGACTGGGCCGGATGACTTGTGGAGAAAAGTACAGGCGAAGGAGTACTCTGTTGTTGACCACCTGAACAAAGTCCATGCTCAGATATCTATCCTGTCACTATTGCAGAACTCTGAGTCACACAAGAACGCCTTGATGAAAGTACTGAGAGAGGTTTATGTACCCAATAATATCACTGGTGGAGAAATGGCTAACATGGTCGGTCAGGTGCTGGAGAGCCATAAGATTATCTTCCACGAAGATGAGCTGCCGCCCGAGGGACGAAATCACAATCGAGCATTGCATATTACGGTACAGTTTGAAGACAAGTTCATTGCCAGGGTCCTGGTTGATTGAGGTTCTAGTCTGAATATTTGTCCACTGGACACCCTGAAAAGGTTGGACAAAGGTTTTCATGAAATACGGGCCGGAAGCATAAATGTGAAGGCTTTTGATGGGTCCCAGAGGGCCACGATCGGGGAAATCAATCTTTGTTTGCAGATGGGACCAACTTGGTTCGACGTTGAGTTCCAAGTGCTTGACATACCAGCCTCATATAATCTTTTGTTGGGCCGCCCATGGATCCATGCTGCTGGAGCCGTGCCCTCCACACTACATCAAGCCGTAAAATTTGAATGAAACCATCAAGAGGTAATCATTCATGGAGACGGGAGTAACCCCATCTACACCAGTCAAACCATTCCAGCCATTGGACATAGAAGAAGGCCAGGAGGGGAAACCTACCTGTAACGACTCGACCGGTTGTTTTGAGCTTTTGTACTTTGATTTCCAGTTCGGGGGCATGACTTGCCCCGTGTTATGTATTATGACTAATGTAGATCGTTGGTTTTGGTTTTCAAGAAAATTTGAAATGAATTTGAAGGAACAGTTTCAGTTGAAAGCTTTGAATTTGAAAGGGTTGACCAAGAGTTGACTTATTTGTATATGAGCTCGGATCGGAGTTTTTATGATTTGGTTAGCTTTGTTAGGTGATTTGTGACTTAGGAGCATGATCGGAATTGGTTTTGGAGGTCCGGTGTAGAATTAGGCTTGAATTGGCAAAGTTAGTATTTTGGCGAATTCCGATTGATAGGTGAGATTTTGATCCGGGGGTCGGAATGGAATTCCGAGAGTTGTTGTAGCTCCGTTATGTGATTTGGGATGTGTGTGCAAAAATTTCATGTCATTCGGAGGTGATTTGGTTGGGTTTTTGATCAAAAGCGTGTTTCGGAAGTTTTTGAAGAACTTAGGCTTGAATCCGATGTAATTTGATGGTTTTGGTGTTGTTTGTGGTGTTTTGATGATTGGAGAAAGTTTGAATGATGTATTAAGATGGATTGGCACTTTTGGTTGAGGTCCCGGGGGCCTCGGGGTGATTTCGGATGGCCATCGGGATGAATTTTGGACTTGTGTTATTGCTGAGTTTTGCTGGTTCTGGTATTTCCGCATCTGCGGAAATAGGACCGCAGATGCGGTCTCGCAGATGCGGGGAGGTGGATCGCAGGTGCGATATTCTTGGAAAGTTTGTTTTTTGCAGATGCGGGCTTGGATGCGACGTTGGAGCTGCAGATGCGGATATTAGCTATTGGGGATTTTCCGCAGAAGCGGACGATTTTCCGCAGGAGCAGAATCCGCAGATGCGGAGTTTGACCGCAGAAGTGGTCCAGGCGTTTAAGTGGAACTCCACAGAAGCGCAGGAATTCCGCAGAAGCGGAAATCGCAGATGCGGTATATGAATCGCTGATGCGAAAAGGTCTGGACAGAAAGGGTTTTAAAGCTTCATTTTGTTCCGCGAGCGAAGGTATTTTTTCACCATTTTTGAACATCCTTGAGAGCTTTTGGACAAGAATTGAAGGGGATTTCGACTGGGATTGATTGGAGGTGAGTTCTATGACCTAATTACATGATTTAATGGTAGAATCAACCTAGAAATTCATGAAAATTTATCAAAAGGGGGAAGAACTAGGGCTTGAGTTTTGATATTTCAAATTGGGTTTTGATGGGTCGTTTGAGCTTGGGTTTGGGAGTTCTTGATATGTATAGACTCGTGACGAGATAAGGAATCCGCTGATGTAAAATTTGCTAGAATTCGAGAAGTGGGCCTGGGGCTCGGGTTTTGCTAATTTCGAGATTTTTGATATTTTTCGATTGTTTTCGATTGGGTATTGTTCGCTTAGCCTATTGTGATGTATTCGCTCTGATTTTGGATAGATCCGACGCGCGTGGAGGCCGATTTGAGAGGCAAAGGCATCGCGAGCTAGATATTTCGCCGGTTCGAGGTGAGTAATGATTGCAAATGATATCCTGAGGGTTTGAAACCCCGGATTGCACGCCGTAGTGCTATATTGAGGTGACTTGCATGCCGGATAGCGAGCGTGGGGTAGAGCACCGTTGAGGGATTGTGACTTGGTCCGTCCCGATTGATGATTTTACCGCATATTTGACTGAAACTTATTTGTTATTATCATGATTTGGGCTGATTGCCATATTTGGGCTTCGTGCCAATTATCTGAACCCTTCGGGGATTTTTATCACTGTTTCCTCACTATTTTGATATACTACTTGAACTCAGTCATGTTGATTATACTATTTTACAAACTCAGCCGCTTTAATTGAACTTTGAGACTTAAATGATATTTTCACTGTTGTTTGGGCTGAGCACTACTATTTTATTGATGCACGAGGGGCTTATGATATTTTCTGGACTGAGTGAGGCCGAGGGCATATGTGAGGATATGTTGAGTGATGCGAGGAGGCTTCCAGGCCTCGTGAGTGATGTGAGGAGGCTTCCAGGCCTCGTGAGTGATGTGAGGAGGCTTTCAGGCCCTGTGAGTGATGTGAGGGGGCTTTCAGGCCTTGTGAGTGATGTGAGGAGGCTTTCAGGCCTTGTGAGTGATGTGAGAAGGCTTTCAGGCCTTATGTTATATGCCACGAGGTGGCTTGATATTGCGCTTGGGCCGTAAGGGGCCCCTCCCGGAGTCTGCACACCCCCAGTGAGCGCCGTCGACGATATATGGATCGGGCTGCACGCCGCAGCGAGATGTGGATCGGGATGCACGCCGCAATGGTTACTATATGATACTGTTCTGAGAGTGATCTGAGAGAGAGAGCCCGAGGGGCTGGTACTGTTTTGAGATATTGCCCGAGGGGCGAACTTTTATGTGCTCATCTTGCATATTTACTTGCCTTTTTACCTGTTATACTGCGGTAATTGTGCCTGAGGGGCGGATTTTTCTGTGCTTATCAGCACTAACTGTTTTGAAATCATTTCGTAACTGTTGAAAAGATCATTTTCAAAAGAGATTTAAACTGAGCCAATATATTTCTAAAGATTTCAGAGCTTCACTGTTTTCTCAAAGGATTGTACCCTGCTTCTATACAGCATGTTGGTTGCTTTACGTGATTTCTTACTGCTCAGTTGTTATTTACCTTTATTACTCACTGAGTTGGAGTACTCACTCTACTCCCTGCACCTCGTGTGCAGTTGCAGGTATTTATTTACCCGGTAGCGGGTATTGGCTGTTTGGAGGCAGAGCTGTAGTAGTTTAGCGAGGTGACTGCCAGCGTTCGCAGCACCATTTCTTTCTATGTTATTCATTATTCCTGTTCAGTGTATTTCTAGACTTGTAAATGAAATTACATTCTTATAGATGCTCGTGACTTGTGACACCCCGATTAGGGCTATGTTGGGTTGTATTTCAGCTAATTAATACTATTAAGTCATATTTAAGCTGTTTAATTATGTTCAACTACTTTTGAAAAGACGAGTTGGGTTAGTTGGCTGGCCTCGTCTTCACGAGAGGCGCCATCACGACCAGTGCGGGGTTTGGGTCGTGACACTACCATCACATCGAACGGGTCAATGCTTCGAAAACGACAAGTGGTGGAGTAACAAGATAGAAAGCATATTAGCATGGTCTGGATATAAACCCGGCAAAGGATTGGGAAAGAACCTCCAAGGCATCACCAAACCAATACAGCTGAAGAATCATGGTACTACCTTTGGTCTCGGATACCAGTACACATGGCAAGAATACAGGAATTGATCACCTCCATGACGCGGACCATATTACCCTCTTGAGCAACCGGCACTCCGTTTGGAACAAGCTTTCCATCAAGCAGACACAATATGGGGAACTGATGAAGAAGAAGCACTAGCTGGGCTGAAGGATCTATTCTTGGAAGATGAGGATATGGACTGCAGTGCCATAATTGAGGAGGAGGAGGAAGAAGGCCTCACCATTCAGACTATGGCAAAGGGAGCTGTTCTCAGATACTGGACTGCCACACCATCCCGAGCCCGCCGAGTCCCTGGGTAGCTTGGCAGAATTTATAGCTGTTCTAGGCATTTAAATTTTCCAGTAATTCTGTTTTAAATAAATGCTCGATCCACCGAGCCACGCTTTTGTTTGAACAATTTTCTCAGTTTTAATCAAACGTATCTATCATTATTCATTACTATTTTTATACTTTTCCCTTCTACAGTATTATTATTACTTTTCCTTATGAACCCGTGACTGTGACATGTAATGAGGCAACGCAATATGAGAATAGTGACTCAGAGGAAGAAGATGAGATACCCGAGGAAATTGTCAGGGAAGTTGAGAATTTGAGAATAAGCCTAAGTCCAACCTGGACGAAACAGAAGCAGTAAATTTGGGAGACGCCAAGACCGTCAAAGAGACCCGCGTCAGCATTCACTTGTCGCTAACAGAGAAGGAAGAATACATCCATTTCTAAAGGAATATGAGGACATTTTTGCATGGTCGTATGACGATATGACCGGTTTGAGCACATCTATAGTAGCTCACAATTTGCCTACCAACCCCATGTGTCCGCCAGTCAAGCAGAAACTCAGAAAATTCAAACCAGACATGAGTCTGAAAATCAAGGAGGAAGTTACCAAGCAGATCAAAGCCAAGGTTCTAAGGGTGGTTGAGTACCCAACCTGGTTAGCTAACATTGTGCCAGTTCTGAAGAAAGACGGAAAGGTCCGAATATGTGTTGATTATCGGGATTTAAACAGAGCAAGTCCCAAAGACGACTTCCTGCTGCCAAATATACATATCCTGATAGATAACTGCGCCAAGCATGAGCTCCAATCCTTTGTAGATTGCTTCGCAGGTTATCACCAGATCTGGATGGATGAAGAAGATGCCGAGAAGATAGCTTTTATTACGCCTTGGGGTGTATACTGTTACAAGATGATGCCATTCGGTCTGAAGAATGCTGGGGCTATTTACATGAGAGCCATGACAACCATTTTCCATGATATGATACACAGAGAAATAGAGGTATATGTGGACGACGTCATTATCAAATCCAAGAGGGCCGCAGATCACATAGCAGACTTGAGGAAATTCTTCGACAGGCTCAGGAGGTACAATTTAAAGTTGAACCCCGCAAAGTGTGCATTCGGGGTTCCTACAGGAACGTTATTGGGATTCATTGTTAGTCGCCGAGGGATCGAGCTAGATCCAACTAAGTCAAAGCTATTCAGGAGTTACCACCACCTAAAAGCAAAAAAGACGTGATGAGCTTCTAGGGACGACTCAACTACATCAGTCGATTCATAGCACAGTCCACTGTAATATGTGAACCCATCTTCAAGATGCTGAGGAAGGATGCCGAGGTGAGTTGGACCGAGGATTGCCAGAAGGCTTTTGACAAGATCAAGGAATACTTGTCCACACCACCAGTTCTGGTCCCGCCTGAACCAGGACGACCGTCGCTACTTTATCTTTCCGTGTTAGATGGAGCCTTTGGGTGTGTTTTACGACAACATGATGAGACAGGAAGAAAGGAGCAAGCCATATATTACCTGAGTAAGAAATTCACACCTTATGAAGCACGGTATTCTTTGCTTGAACGCACTTGCTGTGCTTTGACCTGGACAGCCCAGAAGTTGAGGCATTATTTCTGTGCCTACACTACGTACCTTATATCCAGGATGGATCCTCTGAAGTATATATTTCAGAAGCCCATGCCTACGGGGAAGTAGGCTAAATGGCAGATACTACTGAGTGAGTTCGACATCGTCTATGTAACTCAAAAGGCAGTCAAGGGACATGCATTGACAGATCACCTCGCTGAAAATCCGATGGGAGGAGAATACGAACCCTTGAAAACGTATTTTCCTGATGAAGAAGTATCATTCGTAGGAGAAGACATTACCGAAGCATATGACGGTTGGAGGATGTTTTTTGATGGAGCTTCAAATTTCAAAGGAGTAGGCATTGGAGCAGTTTTGGTATCAGAAACATGTCAACATTATCCCTTATCTGCTAAACTCAGATTTCCCTGCACCAACAACATGGCGGAATACGAAGCCTGCATACTAGGGCTCAACATGGCAGTCGACATAAATATTCAGGAGTTGTTGGTGATCGGTGATTCAGATTTGCTTGTGCACCAGGTACAAGGAGAACGGGCTACCAAGAATTCCAAGATATTGCCATATCTGCACCATGTGCGGGAATTGAAAAGGAGGTTCACGAAGATAGAGTTCTGACATGTGCCCAGAATTCAGAATGAGTTCGCGAACGCATTAGCCACTTTGTCATCAATGATACAGCATCCAGATAAGAACTACATTGATCCCATTTCGGTGAGGATCCATAATCAGCCAGCATATTGTGCTCATGTCGAGGAAGAACCGGATGGAAAGCCTTGTTTCCATGACATCAAGGAGCACTTCTCAAAAGGAGAATACCCGGAGCATGCAAATCACATTCAGAAATGCATGCTCCGGAGATTGTCAAATCATTTCTTCCACAGCGGAGGGAACTTGTACAAAAGAACTCCGGATTTGGGTTTGCTGAGGTGTGTCGACGCAAAGGAAGCTTCTAAGCTACCTGAGGATGTGCATGCCGGGACATGTGGCCTACACATGACTGGTTTCGTTCTGGCCCAGAAAATACTCAGGGCAGGTTACTTTTGGATGACATGGAAACGGATTGTTTCCAGTATGTCCGCAAATGCTTTCAATGTCAAGTGCATGCTGACATGATAAAGATGTCGCTAAACGAGCTCAATGCAACACGCTCACCTTGGCCATTCGCCGCCTGGGGAATGGATGTTATCGGTCCGATTGATCCCAGTGCTTCGAACGCACACCGGTTTATTCTGGTAGCCATTGATTACTTCACAAAATGGGTAGAAGCTGCATTTTACAAAGCTGTAACCAAGAAAGTCGTCACAGATTTTGTCAAGGATCGTATTATCTGCCGATTTGGAGTTCCTGAGTCCATTATTACTGACAATGCCGCCAACCTCAACAGTGATATGATGAAAGCTATATGTGAAACTTTTAAAATCAAGCACAAGAATTCCACCGCCTACAAACCTTAGATGAATGGAGCCGTAGAAGCCGCCAACAAAAACATTAAGAAGATACTAAGGAAAATGGTAGAGAATCACAAGCAGTGGCATGAGAAGTTACCCTTTGCTCTGTTAGGGTACTGCACCACAGTTCTCACGTCAACCGGGGAAACCCCCTATATGCTGGTTTATGGTACCGAGGTTGTCATCCCAGCCGACGTAGAGCTTCCTTCTTTGAGAGTCATACAGGAAGCTGAACTCAGGGATGCAGAATGGACAAGGAACCGCTATGAACAATTGGCCCTTATAGATGGAAAGAGAATGAACGCAGTATGTCACGGCCAACTTTATCAGAACAGAATGTCCAAAGCTTTCAACAAAAGAGTCAAACCGTGACAGTTCGCACCAGGACAGTTGGTGTTGAAGAAAATCTTCTCGCATCAAGATGAGGCCAAAGGGAAATTATCTCCTAACTGGCAAGGTCCGTACATGGTTCACAGGGTCCTGACAGGAGGAGCACTCATACTTGCAGAAATGGATGGAGAAATCTGGCGAAAACAAATCAATTCAGACGCAGTCAAGAGATACTATGTCTAGATTATTTCACATTTCTTTTTTGATGTAATTGAACTACGCTTGGCCTGATTCCCGTTTTAAGAGGGGATACGTAGGCAGCCTTATGGGTTCGTTCATATCATAATAAAATTTTCATTTTCCCCAAAATCAGAAACTGGGGCAGAATTTTGAGGAGGGTCCTCAAAATTCCGGAGCAAGTCCAACCGCGCCATCACATGCCAGGAAGTCAGCAGTCAGTCTAGAACTGGGGCAGAATTTTGAGAAGGATTCTCAAAATTCTGAAGAAGATTCAGCAGGGTCAGCCATCCGCAAACAGTTAAAAATCTTTTACCAAACTGGGGCAGAATTTTGAGGAGAACATAAGAGAGCTGCAATGCCTTTGAGATGTGTCACAGTCGCTAGTTCATCAAAAATTACTTGATATATCAATACGTTTCCAAAACGATTCTATTTTATCAATGAATGCATATTTTTTTGAAAATTCTGTTTTGTCATAACGGTCAGACGTTACCTAGGGGAACTCGAAGGGGGGCTTCCAGAGCAGAGCAGAGCAAGGCCGGCAAACGAAGCAAGAACCAACCTCCCCTCATAAAATTTACGATTTTCTTTGAGCGCAGGCACATTTGAGGTAACGGTAGCATTCGCTAAACATGTATACACAAAGCAAATTCACCATCCATCTGGCCATCAGACACTGAATATATCCTATCTAAGACATACTCTACCCTTATCTGCTATTCTCTCTTTGCATGAGTCTAATCCTTGACTCCATATTTGTATGAGTCTAATCCTTGACTCCATATTTGTATGAGTCTAATCTCTGACTCCATATTTGCATGAGTCTAATCTCTGACTCCATATTTGCATGAGTCTAATCTCTGACTCCACATTTGCATGAGTCTAATCTCTGACTCCATATTTGCATGAGTCTAAGCCTTGACTCCATATCTGCATAAGGCTAAGCTCTGCCTTCTCCTTGCATGAGTCTAATCCTTGACTCCATATTTGCATGAGTCTAAGCCCTGACTCCATATCTGCATAAGGCTAAGCTTTGCCTTCCATTCTCACGGGACTAAGCCTTGTCCCGAATCTTGCATGAGGTTAAGCTCTACCTCCATTTTGCATAAGGCAAAGCACTACCTTCTCCTTGCATGAGTCTAATCCTTGACCCCATATTTGCGTGAGGCTGATCCTTGCCTCCATACCTGCATGAGTCTAATCCCTGACTCCACGTTTGCATGAGGCTAAGCTCCACCTCCATTTTTTGCATAAGGCTAATCCCTGCCTCCCAGCTTGCACGGGACTAAGCACTGTCCCTCTTTGCACCAATATTGCTCTATTTTCTACTACTATCTACCTGCTTTTCAATCGGGCTAAGCTCTGCCCTCTACTTCGCAAGATTAAACCTTGTCTCGTTACATCATATTATTGCATATCATGGGCTGAAACATCGCCAATCTGTCCAAAGGCTTCATAGTCTAAAGGCACCACCCTCATAGCCGGAAGACACCATGCCATGGCCTGAGGATCCCCCAAATTTGCATATCATACTATTACTAAGGACGTCGACTGGTTCGGTAGGCGACCACTTTCTATGCCGACGACATCATTCTATGCGTCACGAATCCCTCATTAAACAATTCATGGCCCGGGACGTCATGGTCCAAGGACGTCATCTTTAACCATCCGAAGACAAACTTCATGGTCCCATGGGAATCTGCATCATGTTTAAATTTTTGCAAATACGTTTGTAGCATCTTTTATCTGCAGGTAACCAGCAAACAACCGCTATCCTAGTAGGAACAATCTCGCTCCATTCCCTCTAACCGTCCTGAGCCTTAACCGCTCATTGTAGCTGCTTCCACATCTCGTGTCCGTTCTTACAATAGTTTCATCGGCATACCCCGCAGGCGAATCCAGAACTACACATGGCCTGATTCCTGTAAAACCAGGGATATGTAGGTAACTCGGAAACCGGTGCTCGGCCTATGTCTGTCAAAGCATCCCATCCCGTCAAAATTGGCCATCATTTCTTTACCCGAAAACTCTTTCATCCTTCCCGGGTAAAGAGGGGCTGCTGTTGATACCCGATTTTTCCCTATATACTTTAAATATGAATAAATACCTTCAAAATATCATATATATGCATATATAAGCATGCACAAGGCTTTTATTATTTCCATAATTTTAAGGGTTTAAATTAATTTTTTTCCCCTTTTATTCATAAAATCCCCAATAAATATTTTTCAAATTATTGTTATGATGATATAATCATTTTATTCCTATACTTATGTCAAAATATGATTAATATATTTTTTTATACAATTTTTATAACTACATTTAGTATTTTTAAGCTAATTTGGATATAATTGCAATATTAACCCATTTTAAGGAATAACTATATTTTATATGCATAAAATTGATCCCTACATTTTTAAAATATTAATCATGTATTTTTAAATCATTTTGGCACCTTAAATTATTTTCCAGGAATTACCTACTATTTATTATAAATTAAAATAGGGAAAATTGGCTATTTAAATCATAGCCAAATTTGGTTTTCAATTGTAGCCCAAATTGGACCCAATCCCCAGCCCAATTTCCTATTAAATAACCCGACCCTGACCCCATAAACCCTTACCCAAACTCGGAACCCACCTACCCGATTGAATCCTGACCGTTGATCTCCCAAATCAACGGTCCACACACGCCCTTTCCTTTTTAATTCCTAAACGACCCCCCTAACCCTACTCATTTCCAAAACCCCGCCGCCCTGAAATCCTCTCTGCTCTCAAACACTCTCAACCTAACCCTAGCTTTCAACCGTCGACCTTCTTCTCCGGCCTTCTCCGACGACCACCTTTCAACCCCAAGCCTCCAATGGGACTCTCATCGCCTTGCTCATCATCTCTGAGGCCTTAATGGGTTCTGGGCCATGCCGATTTGGACCTAGGGTTTCTGTTTCTATCATTCGTGGCTTCTCTGGTGTGATTTTTGAAAAAATCGCACCACATATGTTACGATTTATGGAGTTTTGCAACAGGTTCTCTCGTTTCTATTTGGGTTTCCTTTTGAAACCCTAACTCTCGTTTGAATCTCTTAGATCTGTGTTATTTTTAACGCTTTAAGTCTGTTTCTTCCTATGATTTGCACTATTCTCGAACTTCTTCTGAAAGATCCTCAATTTTTAAACCATTTTGCCTTCTTTAAAAATTAGGGTTTTCTCGGGGTTCCTTCTACGCTTGTTTTAATCGATTTTCTTTATGATTAAACCTCGTTCATTACTTATTTGGACTGATCCTATGTTCCTACTATTTTTAACTCGTCTCTATTAAAGGCCCTAACTTTTAAGACCTTTCTTTGCTTTGGTTCTGTGTGTTAGCATGACTACTTGATTTTGTTAAGTTTCTGTTGGTTACCATGCTTCGAATGGGTTTTCTACTGAGTCTTTAGCCTGTTTATGTCACTTTTGTATGATTGTGTTTGCTCATCTCTTGCTTCTTTCTGTCTATATGGCCGACCTTGCCTGTTTTCTACGCTTGTTCGTTCTTCTTTATTTATATGCCGAAGTGCAGAGTCATGACTCCCTTTTGATTGATTCTGATTTCCTTAATTCATGGTTTGATTGCAAGATTTTCTTTCAAAACCCTAAAGTTCTACTCGTCTGTTTAAATTGACTGATTCCGTTTCCTTATTTGCTATGGTACTTCACTCTTACTGAATCCTTTCCTTAATTGGTATATTCTGTACTTAGACTGAGTCATATGCTCTATACTTTTACTATCATTTATATGGTAAAAATCAGTCTTCCTCAACTGATTTTCTTTCCTTGATTATCCCTGTTGGTATCCGTTTAAGCTGTGATTCCTTGATTAAAGGGGAGTACTTGTATTAATTGGATTCTAATTGTGATTACTTCCATAATTGTGCTAAACCTTTACTTGTTACCTTATTTTCTGCCTATTTTCAAAACTATAAATACCCTAAGTTTTTCATTAACAGAGACACTTGGTTTTCAAAAACTACTCCTCTTACTAAAAATCTCTGCTCTCCCTCTCTCTTGTGCTACTTGCTACTATTAGCCGGCTGCAAGCCAAGGCTAATCATTTGTGCTCTTTGGTTCTTTCATTCTGCTTACTTCTACCTTCACTTGTATGTCTTGGTTTTGATTTAAAGCTCCAACAACAATATGTTTCTCTTATTGTTTCAGTTTCTTTTATTTCTACCTTGCTTCTACTTGTGGTTTTGTTGTAAAATTTGTAGTTAAGTTACATTATCAGCATGCTACTATGTCTCCCCTTCCCTTTAGATCAATGTATTCCCATATGTGTTTCAAAGCATGCCTTGAAAGTTGTCTTTACTTCTTGTGTGCTTACCATCCTATAAATCCCCAAATCCTTATCACCCCTTCTATGTGTTTGTATTTCTCCTGACTGGTGTGTGATTATGCCAGAGTCAACTATCTCTGAGCATGTCCAAACCAATCTTAAGATCTTTGCTGGGTTGTGCAGCCAAAAGTTTATGTATCCCCAACCCCTGTATGATTGCTGAATTTTGTAAACTAGCGGTGTGTGATCTTTTCTTAAGGTGTTTTGTTTACTACTCCAACCTCTTTTCAAACAATCTTTGTTGCTTTACTAATTGCTTTCAAAACAGACTTTCCAATACAGTCTTTAATAACCCTTTTCAACTTGTGTCCTACACCTCCACTTTACTCTTAGTTAATAAGTCCCGCCCCCTCTAGTATGTGTACTGCCTTGGGATCCTCTTGAGAGCCCTCTGAACTCTGGCATACTGAGGCTGGCCTTTTCACACTGCACTGGTTCAATTCTTGGTTGCTAAGTCTAGGTGTAAGCATTACCCGGGGTTCTTGAGGCCCTTAGGGAACTTTGATGCACCTAGACTCTGATTTGTCTATGGAATTGAGGTTTATGAGACCATTGGAGGCTTTGGGAAACTCGGGCCTAACTGAAGGCTCCCTATAGAATAGCTTCTTGATTTTCTATTTTACTTATGTAATTCATTCATTGGCCTGTAATAATTTGTAAACAGATATTTGAGGCATTTAGCAAAAAGGGTGGGTAAATGTATACTTTATGGGGTAATATGGGTAGAAATCCTGCTCTTAGGATCTCACTTTTAAAATCTACCTACTTTACTCAATAGAAAACATGCTCATAGGGATTTATGCTTCTAAATCTGATTGCTTTGCCTAATAGAAATCATGTCTATAGGATCTCACTTCTAATTTCGTTTGCATCAGTAGAAATCATGTTCCTAAGGCTCTGCATTTATCATATTAAAAACCATGTTCATAGGCTCCAAACCATCATGTCTTAAATCAGTAGATGTCATGCCTATAGGACTCAAATCCGATTAAGTTTTAATAAGTCTTTCTGTATGTTGCTGCAAATCGACTAAAATCAGTAATACACCTAAATATCATGCCTATAGGGATCTATACTCGCAATTCTGTCTGGTAATTTAATTCATCCCAATAAATCAATTTCATTACGCCTAGTTCATTTCTAAAGCTGGTCTTACTAAGCGTTAACATTTTCTGAAACAAGTTCTTTCAAAATTGCATCGATCCCATTAGATACCATGCTTATAGGTATTAAAGGAGTCTATCTCGAAAACCTGTTGTTTATGCATTAATATAGACACAATATACTGCATATAGACAAGCCTTTGGGCATTTTCAAAACTGCATTCCCCTAAAGCTCTTTCTCCCTCGTTTAATGTTTCTGATTCTAATAACTTTTAAAAGAATCCTTAGGCAACTGCTAGGGTATAATTTCTGAACCTAAAAGGGTTTGTTGATTTCTGCATGGTCACCTAGAGATCCTGCTTTAGGACTTTGATTGATAAAGACCTTGACTGTGTTTGAGTCGTGCTGCTTGTATGTTTACTTGAGGAGGAAATTTTGAGCCTCTTATCTGCTTCCATTATGTGTAAAGTCCTACATGTTTTGACTGTCGCCTTAGAATTTTGCCCTTTTAAAACCTTAGGGGTACGTCTAGAACCACCAATAGGTAGAGGTCCTAACTCCCTCCAGGACCATTAAGAAGGGACGGGTAGCAGCACGCAATAGAAATCGCTGACCAACACTCGCTTTGCATGACCACTAAGGGGATGGGAAGGGTAGATATGGATATGATGACTACGCGTTAATGTCACGTGTATCCCCTCATTGAGGAGTGTTTACCGGACATTGTGTGGGGTGATCCTATAGGATAACCAACCTAGGACCTCCCTCTCCCCAAATACTCTTTGCTTGAAACTCTATTTTCTTTTTTTTTTCTACAACCTTTTTAAATTCCTATTTTATACAATGCCCAACATGCTCTACTTACAATTATTTGCTTCAATCGTTTATTTATGGACTAATGTGTGAATATAAGTTCGGCCGCGACCCACAGTTGTGGACCAAGAGGGGTGCCTAACACCTTCCCCTCGAGGTTATTTCGAGCCCTTACCCTAATCTCTGGTAATGCAAACCAACCCAAGAGTTAATCGCTCTAGGTGCCCTAACGCACCATAATCTGTTAGGTGGCGACTCTTCAAATACCCAATTCCAAAAAAAGAAATGTGTCACTACACCCCGTGAATGTCGAAACCGGGACTTCTCCCCGTGCGAGAGGGGGAAAAAAGGGGGCGCGACAGTAGCGACTGCAACGAACCATTTTATTCACCCACGGTCATTGTCATCATCCATGCTAGACAGCAAAGCATGGTGAACACGCTTGCAAAGGTTTACCATTCCCCAGTGGAATATTTTGGGAGAATAGACATTCATCATATGAGCTAAGGTTAGTTCCTCTCCAACAGGTCAAGTATGAGCATCAGCGGCCAGGTGGGTTTACGGAGTGGAAATGGGAACAGATAACTATGGATTTTGTTGTTGGTCTTCCACGGACTCAGCGGAAGATTGATGTAGTTTGGATGATTGTGGATAGGCCAACCAAGTTAGCTCTTTCATTCCTGTGATGACTACTTATCTACCGAGAAGCCGACTCGAGTTTATATCCGAGAGATTGTCAACTTGTCACGACCCCAACCCCGTTCGTGATGGCGCCCAACACATTGCTAGGCAAGCCCGACCAATTAACACTCACAACTCCCTTTGCTTAAAATTCATTACCAATTACCAGAGTTAATTACCAATTCAACATCAACATAAGTCTGAAACAGAAGATAAAGTATGCGGAAAACCATAACGATATCTCTACAATAGCCCACCGATCCGGTGTCACAAGTCAAGAGCCTCTATTACAAGTTTTTAAACAGCCTAACACAAAGATAGTCTAGAATATGCTGAAAGGTAAAGATAGAAGGAGAAATCGGGTCTGCGGACGCCATGCAGCTACCTCGATAACTCCGGTGGATGATAATCAGCAAGAAGCCCTCACTATGCCTCGGGAACACCTGGATCTGCACGCAAGGTGAAGGGAGTAATGTGAGTACTCCAATTCAGTGAGTAATAATCATAAATAATGGCTGACAGTAAGAAATCACGTAAAAGCACTAAGCAGTTCTATATCAAAGCAGTAAATCAACTTAAATCAGCAAAATAGTGAAGAAGTCAAGTGAAATCTCTTAGATCAGGTAAAACAGGTAGCTTATCAGGTATTTAACAAGTATAAACCCGTTCCTCGAACACAATAACCATATATCTCTCACAATCACCAAAATCAAAATGACCGCTGCGGCGTGCAGCCTGATCCGTACATCGCTGTGGCGCACAGCCCGATCCATATAAATAGTCGATTGCGCTCACTGGGGGTGTGCAGACTCCGGGAGGGCCTCCTACAGTCCAAGTGCTATATTGCTGCGCCGCGCAGCCCGATCCACATATATATTTGCTGCGGCGTGCAGCCCGATCCATATAAGTATTTGCTGCGGCGTGCAGCCTGATCCATAATATATATATAACATCCTCATCATTTGGGTTCTAAACCCCTCTTAGTCATTATAATCACAGCCTCTTAGGCACAATAATATAAGGTAGGGATCTCAACCCACATATTTCTTTCATTTAGGATTAACATTTCAAAAACCTGTTCATTTTGTTTTAAACAGTTAGAAACATGACTGAGGATATGGTTTTTAACAAGTAAAGTGAGGAAAATCAGTCATAATTCCCCTAAGGGTTCTACAAGTCGGCACAGGGCCCCAAACATGGCAACTAGCCCAAATCATAATGATAATTATTAAATCTCAGTCAAAAGTGCGGTGAAATCATCAATCACGACGGACCAAGTCACAATCCCCAGTAGTAATGGACCCCACGCTCATCATACAGCGTGTGTCTCACCTCAACATAGCACTACGTTGTGCAAATCCGGGATTTCCAACCCTCAGGACATCATTTACAATCATTACTCACCTCAAACCGACCAAAGCTCTAGCTCGCTATGCCCTTGCCTCTCAAATCGGCCTCCTCGCGCGTCGAATCTGACCAAAACCAGAGCGAATACGTCACTATATGCTAAGGGAACAAGGCCCAAGCGAAAACAATCGAAAAATATCAAAAATCTCAAAATTAGCAAAACCCAAGCCCCGGGCCCACTTCTCGAAACTCAGAAATTTTCACATCATTAGATTCATTATCTCCCCCCGAGTTCATACATATCAAAAACACAAGAATCGGAGTTCAATTGACCCCTCAAATCCCAAATTTAAACTCTCTTAATCTCAAGCCCTAAACCTCCATTTTTAGCTAAATTTCCATGAATTTCTAGGTTAATTTCACAATATAATCACGTTTTTGGTTCATAAAACTTACCTCCAATCAATCCTCTTCAAATCCCTCTTCAATTTCTCCCAAAAAGCTCTAAAAATATTCAACAATGGTGGAAAAATGACTTAAGCTCGCGGAATAAAATTTTTGAAAAGACCCTTCTGCCCAGGGGTTTTCGCATCTGCGACCCCTCCATCGCTTCTGTGGTACCGCATTTGCGGTCACAAGTCCGCTTCTGCGGAAATTCATTAAAGGCCCAAATCCACATCTGCGGTCCACCAGCCGCATATGCGGCTACGCAGGTGCGGGCACCCCACCGCATCTTCGGTCTGAACCTTTCTCACCCAAAACCGCTTCTGCGGTCAAATGGTCGCATCTACGACTCCGCAGGTGCGGTCCCCATACCGCATCTGCGGTTCCTGACTCTCCTTCCTAAAACCGCATCTGCGCCTTTCCTTCCGCATCTGCGATACCGCACCTGCGGTACCCAAGCCGCAGGTGCAAAAATACCAGAAACAGCAGAAATCTAAAATTGCACAAGTCCAAAACTCTTCCCGTTAGCCCTCTGAAATCACCCCGAGGCCCCCGGACCTCAACCAAAAGCACCAACACATCCCAAAACATCATTCAAACTTGTTCCAATCCTCAAAACATCTCAAACAACACCAAAACCATCAAATTACATCGGATTCAAGCCTAAGTTCTTCTAAAACTTCCGAAACGCGCTTTTGATCAAAAACCCGACCAAATGACGTCCGAATGAGCTGAAATTTTGCACACACATCACAAATGACATAACGAAGCTATAGCAACTCTCGGAATCCCATTCCGACCCTCGGATCTAAATCTCACCTATCAACCGAAAATCGCCAAAAATACTAACTTCGCCAATTCAAGCCTAATTCTACAACGGACCTCCAAAACCACTTCCGATCACACTCCTATGTCACAAATCGTCCCCCGAAGCTAACCGAACCATCGAAATTCACATCCGAGCCCTCCATCTCATAAGTCAACATCCGGCTGACTTTTCCAGCTTAACCCTTCTTAAAAGAGACTAAGTGTCTCATTTCTTACCAAATTCACTCCGAACTCAAACCAATCAACTTGACCACCTAAAGACACGGATAAAGAAGCATAAAGAAGCAGAAATGGGGGAAACGGAGCGGTAACTCATGAGACGACTGGTCGGGTCGTCACAAATACCTAAAAATGTCACGGACAGTAAATAATTGAAACGATTCTTCAAATCTTCAAATTTTTGGCCGGGTTTGACATTAATCGTGTGTTCTTATCAAGAACACACAAATAAAATCAACCTAGACCTTAACTTTCACTGTAATCTTGATTTAGGGGTTTTGGAATTTTAGGGTTCGAACCAGATTTAAGATTCGAGGGGTTCTTGGCAGATTCGAGAAAAATTGGTTGGGGTTTGGGAAAGGAGATGATGTGGGGGTCTTGTGGTGTGGATTTGGGGTCGATTGGGGATGGTGCCGCCGGCTAGAGACGGTGGAAAAGGAGGGCGGCGCTCTAGGGTTCATGGTCTGAAGAGGGAGATAGGGTGAGAGACGGAGAGTGAGAGAATTGCTTTGGGGGAGGGGGGGTTGGTTTCAGTTCAGACAATTAAATGTAAACGATCGACTAGTTCCGGGCCATTGGATTGATGAGATCCAACGGCTGAGATCAATGTGAGATAAAACGAGATCGTTTGGGTCTACAACGGGACTGGACCGGGTTGAGGGCGGATCTGGGCTGGTTTTAACGGGTACAAGGTGAATAATGATTTGGGCTTGGGGAGTTTGATGGGTTTGGCCCAGAAATCTTATTCTTACACTTCTTTTCCTTTCATTTTCTTTTTATTTCAAAATTCCTTTCTCTTTTCTTTTTCAATTTCAAAAATTATTTTCCTTTTCAAAACCTAAATTAATCCCTAAACCAAATTATCCTACCAAATTAAATTAATTAACTCTAAATAATGATTACCACAATTAATTAAAAACCAAATTAAAAGAAAAACTACAAAATTCGAGGCTAAAAATTAAAAATGCAAAAATGAGTTGTTTTTTTGTGATTTTTTCATTTTTGTAAATCAAACTAATTTACTAATTAATCTAAAAAAATGTAAAATTAAATCCTAAATGCAAATGCAATGTATTTTTGTATTTTTATGAATTAAACAAGATTAAACATGCACACAAAAATGCAAACAATCAGAAAATTCCTACAATAATTCCTAAAGTAACAAATAATTAAAGGAAAGTCTAATTATTGGGATTCTATAGGAGTAATTCGTGTGAGGCAAAAATCACGTGCTCACAGCTGCCCCTCTTTGCTCGGAGACACAAAGGGTTTTCGGGCAAAGATAAAATGAGCAATTATGAGGGATTTTTGCCCGTTTGAAACTCCATGAGAAGCATTTTTTTAAAAGAGCCTGACCGATCCTTGCTTCAATGGTTGCCTACATATCCTTGGCTATAAAGGAATCAGGGCAGTGTAGTTCTGGAAGTTTTGGTAGCTGGGACTACCGGGAAGCTGTGATTTCACTGTTGCTGTTGCTGCTACCGCTTGCTGAACTCCTTATTACACCAAAATGGAAAGTAAAAAGCTAAACTAGCTAAGCCTATCAGCTACGAGTTGAAGGATTCCTATCTATAAATCCTTTTAAAGCTTGATCTTGAGTCTTGGCTGGCTCTTGCTGCAGACTCCGATCTGAATCTTGATGCTCGTCAGCTGTAAGCATTGGTTCATTCTTCNAAAGGCGACTAGGGAATGGAGGCGCTATGTCTAAAAACTCAACTCAGGGATTGGAGCCCTAATGTTGGTAAAAAGGCGAATTGGGAATGTAGGCCCTATGTCTAAAATCTCAACTCAGGGATTGGAGCCCTAATGTTGGTAAAAAGGAATAGAGGCCCTATGTCTAAAATCTCAACTCAGGGATTGGAGCTCTAATGTTGGTAAAAAGGCGACTAGGGAATGGAGGCCCTACGTCTGAAAAGGCAAACCTCACGGATTGGAGCTCTAATGTCGGCAATAGGCGACCAGGGAATGGAGGCCCTACGTCTGAAAAGGCACAACTCAGGGATTGGAGCCCTAATGTTCGCAAAAGGCGACTAGCGAATGGAGGCCCTATGTCTAAAAACTCAACTCAGAGATTGGAGCCCTAATCTTGGTAAAAAGGCAACTAGGGAATGTAGGCCCTATGTCTAAATATCTCAACTCAGGGATTGGAGCCCTAATGTTGGCAAAAAAGGCGACTAGGGAATGGAGGCCCTATGTCTAAAATCTCAACTTAGGGATTGGAGCCCTAATGTTGGCAAAAGGCGACTAGGGAATGGAGGCCCTATGTCTAAAAATCTCAACTCAGGGATTGGAGCCCTAATGTTGGCAAACAGGCGACTAGGGAATGGAGGCCCTATGTCTAAAATCTCAACTCAGGGATTGGAGCCCTAATGTTGGTAAAAAGGCGACTAGGGAATGGAGGCCCTATGTCTAAAAACTCAACTCAGGGATTGGAGCCCTAATGTTGGTAAAAAAGGCGACTAGGGAATGGAGGCCCTATGTCTAAAATCTCAACTCAGGGATTGGAGCCCTAATGTTGGTAGAAAGGCGACTAGGGAATGTAGGCCCTGTGTCTAAAATCTCAACTCAGGGATTGGAGCCCTAATGTTGGTAAAAAGGCGACTAGGGAATGGAGGCCCTATGTCTAAAAATCTCAACTCAAGGATTGGAGCCATAATGTTTGCAAAAAGGCGACTAGGGATGGAGGCCCTATGTCTGAAAATCTCAACTCAGGGATTGGAGCCCTAATGTTGGCAAAAAGGCGACTAGGGAATGGAGGCCCTATGTCTAAAAATCTTAACTCAGGGATTGGAGCCCTAATGTTGGCAAAAAGGCGACTAGGGAATGGAGGCCCTATGTCTAAAAATCTCAACTCAGGTATTGGAGCCCTAATGTTGGCAAAAAGGCGACTAGGGAATGGAGACCCTATGTCTAAAAATCTCAACTAGGGAATGAAGGCCCTATGTTGGAAAAGCGTAAAAGTAGAGATTAGGGATTCTAAACTACCATTTTTGTTTGGATTTTCTTTTTTTCTCTTTTTTTCTTTTTTCTTTTTTTATTTCATTTTCCTTTTCTTTTTATTTCGTGGAATGAGTAAATGCGGGAAAAAACTTGGAGGGGACTTCCCTTTTTATGGATTGTTGCTGCAAAGCTGTTTCTAGCACTTGCGCATTTCTTTTCCTTTTCTGGTTGCACCTGCTTCTTGCACGGTTGCTTTGGATTGCACCCGTTTCAAATTTTTCAAACAATGAACAATTGTTAGTTTGAAACGGTGGTTGGTTTTGT
Organism: Nicotiana attenuata; assembly: GCF_001879085.1. Lineage (NCBI taxonomy): Eukaryota > Viridiplantae > Streptophyta > Magnoliopsida > Solanales > Solanaceae > Nicotiana > Nicotiana attenuata. The sequence continues at coordinate 293,339 of NW_017670703.1, read as the reverse complement.
GGCCTCGATTATTTTTGATCACTTGATCTCGGCCCAACTCTTTTGGGGAGAACCTCTGCTGCTTGCTGGCTTTTCTGAAAGCTGCTCTTTCTTCTAAAACCGAGGAACTCAACTTTTCCAAAATTTCTCATGACGGTTTACCCGAATGGGTCTTTGGCCCTTTCAACTTATTTTGCCTCTAGGGGCTTTTGACTTCGGATTTCTTTTCATTTTCCATAACTTTGATTTCAGAGCATCGGCCATCATGGCCAGTCGGGATCTACTTGATGCACCCGCTGAGGCTAGGTACTTTTCTTCGGACTTGGCTTTTATTAAACAGAAACCTGTAAAACCAATCTTGCCACCTTTTCTTTATATTAGTTTCGGAACAGAGTTAAACCGAAAGGGATTCAAAGGAAAGTAAACAAAGGACAAGAAAATGAATTTAAGGAGAAGCGTCCCTTTCGGGGAGGAAAAGACTTATCTGGAGTGCATGCAGACTTCAATAGACATGACATGCTTCTTGGACTAGATACCCGATTTGCACAACCATCCAACTTCTCATAAACCCACTGCGACCCGTGTTTTGAAAGCCGAGAAACCTTGCCAGGACTCTTTCAGTACCGATGGTGGTGAGGAGTTTCTTCTTTTCGATCAACGGCGCCCTTTGCGGGTTTTCGCCAATTGACCTCTCTCATTTCTCTTCTCACCGTCGCCTTATAGTGCTCTTTACGAGTTTTCACTAACAAGACTCTCGTTTTTCAGTTTTTTTGCTCAATCGCCTTATGGTGCTCGTAGGTTTTCACCAATAAGACTCTCTCATTTTATTTCTCTCATCTTGATTGCATCGGATCCAAACAACTACGTTCTCCGGTTTTGAACACCCTATACCGATCGATCGGAAGGACTTAAACACGGTTTGGGTAAAAAGAACCTGGATCGAATTACAACTTAGGAACCATTCAGGCGGGATCATCGCCGAACCATTATAACATCTGCCCCAGTTTCACTTTTGGGGGAATTGGATTTTTATTTTAGTGTGACTGAACCCCAGAGAGAGGCTGCCTACGTATCCTTTCGGAATCAAGTCGAACGTAGTTCAGGGAAACATTTTGTTTTGTTGTTTTGTTGTTTTTTTACAAACATCTTCAAGTTCCAAAGAGGGTAATGAAAGAAAGGTAACCGGCTCAAACGGTTAGCAAAGGATTGGAGTGTTTGGGGTGGCGAGAATGAAAGCTTGCGTCTTTCCAATCAGATAATGTCATTGCTGCAGAAGGATTAGACATAGTACCTTTTGACTGCATCTGCATTTACAGCTATTTCTGGGTCATTCCCTTCGATGTCTCCCAGGTATAACACCCCTTTTGGTAGCAATTTTCTGATAATGTATGGCCCTTTCCAGTTAGGAGCAAACTTTCCTTTTGCTTCCTGATGATGGGGAAGAATACGCCTTAAAACGAGTTGCCCCACTTCAAAGTTTCTAGGCTGCACTTTCTTGTTGTAAGCACGGGCCATTCATTGTTGATACAACTGCCCGTGGTAGACTGCAGCCATTTGCTTTTCATCGATCAGGGTTAACTGTTCCAGACGGGTTTTGACCCACTCAGTGTCTTCAATTTCAGCTTCAACAATGATCCGCAGTGAAGGAATTTCAACTTCTGCGGGTATTACGGCTTCAGTGCCATAAACCAAAAGATACGGGGTTGCTCTGACTGATGTGCGCACAGTAGTGCGATATCCCAACAATGCAAACAGCAACTTTTCATGCCACTGCCTGGAACTTTGAATCATCTTTCTCAAAATCGTTTTGATGTTTTTGTTTGCTGCCTTGACAACACCATTGGCTTTAGGCCGATAAGGGGTAGAGTTCCGATGCGTTATCTTGAACTTCTCACATATCTCCCTCATCAAGTGACTATTCAAATTTGCAGCATTATCTGTAATGATAGTTGCAGGAATATTGAAACGTTAGATAAGATTGGAGTGCGCGAAGTCTACCACAGCTTTCTTGGTAACAGATTTGAGAGTAATTACTTCAACCCACTTTGTGAAGTAGTCGATGGCGACCAATATGAATCTATGCCCATTTGAAGCTTTTGGCTCAATCGGCCCAACGATACCCATACCCCAGGCAACAAATGGCCAAGGTGTTGACATGGGATGCAGTTCTGTAGGCGGTGCATGAATCAAATCACCGTGCACCTGACACTGATGACATTTTCGGACGAAGCTGAAGCAGTCTTTTTCCATAGTCATCCAATAATAGCCCGCTCGAAGTATTTTCTTTGCCAAAACATACCCATTCATGTGGGGTCCGCACACTCCTGCGTGCACTTCATACATGATTCTTCTCTTCGGCGTCAACACATCTTAACAAGTTGAGATCTGGGGTCCTTTTATACAAGACCTCGCCGCCTAAGAAGAAACCACTTGCGAGTCGTCTAATGGTCCTCTTTTGATCCCCAATGGCTTGCTCGGGATATTCTTTAGTTTTCAGAAATCTCTTGATATCATGATACCATGGCTGAACACTCGGTTCTGCTTCAACCGTATGGCAGTAACCGTGCCTTTCCCGGATTTGGATTTCCAACGGGTCAATGTGGGCATTTCCTGGTTATGGCAACATAGAGGCCAAAGTAGCAAGCGCATCGGCTAACTCATTATGAAAACGAGGAATGTACCTGAACTCAACTGACTTGAACCGCCTACTAAGATCTTCCACATGTTGTCTGTAGGGAAGGAGTTTGACATCTCGAGTTTCCCATTCTCTTTGAGCTTGTCGGATAATCAGATCTGAATCTCCCATGATCAACAATTCTTTGACATCTTGGTCGATTGCCATGTTCATACCCATAATGCAGGCTTCATACTCAGCAGTGTTGTTTGTGCAGAAAAACTAAAGTCGGGCTGTGGCTAGATAATGCTGACCAGTGGGTGAAATCAAGATTGCCCCAATTCCAAAGCCTTTTGCGTTCACAGCTCCATCGAAGAACATTTTCCAAGCATTGGTGTCTTCGGATATTACCTCAATTGAATTTACCTCTTCATCCGGGAAGTAGGTGCTCAAAGGCTGGTATTCATCATCGACAGGGTTTTCAGACAGGTGATCTGTTAAAGCCTGGGCTTTCATCGCCGTGCGGGTGACATAAACTATGTCAAATTCAGTGAGCAGGATCTGCCACTTTGCTAACCTCCCCGTGGGCATTGACTTCTGGAATGTGTACTTTAAGGGATCCAACCTGGTTATGAGGTAAGTGGTGTAGGCTAGCAAGTAATGCCTCAGCTTCTGAGCGACCCAAGTTAAAGCACAACAAGTTCTTTCCATCAAAGTGTACTTAGCTTCATAACTGGTAAACTTCTTACTCAGATAGTAGATTGCTTGTTCTCTCTTTCCGGTCACATCATGTTGCCCGAGGACACAACCAAAAGAGTTTTCCAGGATCGTCAGGTACAAAAACAAAGGCCGCCCAGGTTCAGGTGGGACCAAGACCGGCGGATTCGACAAATATTCTTTGATCTTGTCAAAAGCTTCCTGACACTCATCCGTCCATTTGACTGCTGCATCTTTCTTTAACATCTTGAAGATGGGTTCACATGTAGAAGTCAACTGAGCAATTAATCGACTAATGTAGTTCAACCTTCCCAGCAAGCTCATAACCTCTTTCTTGGTTCTTGGAGGAGGCAAATCCCGAATAGACTTTATCTTTGTTGGGTCTAGCTCGATGCCTCTCCGACTGACTATAAATCCCAAGAATTTGCCAGACGGAACCCCAAATGCACATTTGGCCGGATTTGGCTTCAGATCATACTTACGCAGCCGCTCAAAGAACTTTCTCAGGTCCCGAACATGGTTGTCCTGTGTTCTGGATTTGATGATCACATCGTCTACATACACCTCTATCTCTTGATGCATCATGTCATGAAAAATGGCCCCTCATATAAGTTGCCCCGGCGTTCTTCAGACCAAAAGGCATGACCCTGTAACAGTAGGTGCCCCAGGGTGTGGTGAAAGCTGTCTTTTCCGCATCTTCTTCATCCATCAACACCTGGTGATATCCTGCATAACAATCCACGAAAGACTGTATCTCATGTTTGGCGCAGTTATCAACAAGGATGTGGATATTCGGCAAAGGGAAGTTATCTTTGGGACTTGCTTTGTTCAGATCTCTGTAATCCACACACACTCGAGTTTTCCCGTCCTTCTTTGGCACTAGAACTACATTGGCTAACCATGTGGTGTATCGGACCACTCAGATCACCCCCGCTTTCAACTGTTTTGTGACCTCTTCTTTAATCTTGTCACTGATATCGGTTTTGAACTTTCTTTGCATTTGCTGGACAGGGGGATAATCGGGGTATGTTGGCAACTTGTGAACCACCAAATCGACACTTAGTCCTGGCATGTCATCATATGACCAAGCAAACACATCTTTGAATTCAAACAACAGTTGGATCAACGTATCCCGGGTTTTTTCATCTGTGTGAATGCTTATCTTGGTTTCTTTGACTTCTTCAGTACTACCCAAATTAACTGGCTCAGTATCATTTAAGTTCGGCTTAGGTTTATTCTCAAATTTTTCCAATTCTCGATTTATTTCCCTAAAAGCCTCTTCTTCATCATATTCCGGTTCTTGGTTCATTATTTCACAATTAGACAGCGTGTTTGGATCTGGGCATGAAGTCCACAAGCATGTCATGTTATTTAAAGCCGCATTATTAGAACTAAAAGAAGAATAAGAGAGAGAAAATAACAAAAAACAGAAAGAGTAGAGAGATGAACGATGAAATATTGGTTTCATTTCATTGAATTTGAAGATAACAAGTTTTACATTGGGAAATTAAAGACAGAAAACTAATGAAACATCCGAGTTACACCCTGAAATAACTAGTGATGTAGAAAGGGTGGCAGGACTGGACTACCGGGATTCCCGCCTGATTGGGAACGGAGTAGCCTTCCAATTTTGCAGCTTAGCATTGGGTCCCATGTATAACACCTCAGCGGTGCTTGAGCCTTCTCCCGGCTGAACCATGTGGGTTTCATACAACATCTGCCTCATAGCCCCACAGATTTCTTCAATTTCCTTGGCCGTGAAGGCCTCATCTTCCTCTTCGTCATTGTACTTGGGCCTGATAAAGGTTTTATAAAGATGCGGAACCGGCTGAGGCAAGACCCAACCATTGTTCTTTCTTTCATCTGCCCATTTTCCATCAGCTGGCGTGGGTTGGAAACTTACCCCAAATAACTTCTCACTGGCAGCCAGGGTGATAGGTTCAGTAATTCCTTGTAATGAAGTCCCGAGCCCCTTCCCGGGTTTGTAACCATGCCTGATCATTTTTTTAGCGACCATAATTGATGCATTCGAGAGAAAAGGTTGAGGACAAGGGTTTCCTTCTTCACATTGGTCCGCGACCACCACTTCAAAAGCTTGATAAACTATATGCTCACTACCTTCTTTGGCTTCGAGGCATGGGACTGATGGGTCCCGGTAAACCGACTGCTCGTCCTCTCCATGAACTACAATCTCTTGATCCTCATGTTCAAATTTCACCATCTGGTGGAGAGTGGAAGGTACAGCCCCTGCTGCGTGAATCCAAGGTCTTCCCAAGAGGAAATTATAGGAACTATCCATATCCAGGACCTGAAAGGTCACTTCGAAATCCACCGGGCCAATAGTCAAGATCAAATCAATTTCACCAATAGTATCTCTCTTGATGCCATCAAAGGCACGCACACAGACGTTATTGGGCCTGATTCTCTCAGTACCGATTTCCATTCGTTGCAGAGTTGAGAGAGGGCAGATATCTATCCCAGAACCACCATCTAGCATGACCCTTTTCACATAACATCCCTCGCTTTTAACTGTCAGATGAAGGGCTTTGTTGTGTGCGGCCCCTTCCAGGGGCAAATCATTCTTGCTGAAAGAGATTTGATTGATTGCAAAAAACCGTTCCGCCATTCTCTCCAACTGTTCCATAGTGGTCTCAATGGGTACATATGCTTCGTTGAGGGTTTTGATCAATACTTTCTGATGTTCAGTTGAATTCATTAGCAGAGACAACAAAGAGACCTGAGCAGGAGACTTCTGGAGCCGGTCAATTATCTCGTAGTCCGCCATTTTCATTTTTTGGAAGAACTCCTCCGCTTCTTCAGCACTCACTGGTTTCTTGAACGGGAAAAGCTTCTTTGTGGCATTATTCACTTCCTCCAGATTGAGGTATTTCTCAGCCGGACTATTTTCCTTTGCTTCTCCCAAGACTTCTTTTCCTTTGTAAGTTACTACCACTTTGTTGTAGTTCCATGGAACGGCAGTGGGATCTGTCATGGACCTTTGCGGTGCACGGCCAATAACCACGGGCTCATTCAGCCTTGGTGAAATTACTGGCCCCCGCACCACGTAGGTCCCTTTGGGTACATACATTTTAGCTCCCTTGTTTAGTTCAAACCTTCTTGGAGGGCTCAATGACATCTGTTCTTTCTTGCGGCCCCGGGGAACATAGAGAACAAATCTTTTCAGGGTGCTGCCCCAGTTCCGGTTTCCTTTTTCTTTTCTGTATTCTGAGGGGCGAGTTTACTCTTCTTCTCCCCTTTGTCTTGTTTTGCGACAACTTTTGGCTTGTTTTCCACATCGGATATGGCAATGATGGCTTTTAGAGCTGGGTCAAACTCTTTATCTTCACAGATCATTCCAATAACCGACCCGTTGTTGTAAGCCGGTAATGGATTCTTAGTTACATTAGGAATGTCTTCGTCCTTTAGCACTATTCGCTTTTGTTCTATGAGGTTTTCCACAGCTCTCTTCAAAGTCCAACAACTCTCAGTGTCGTGCCCTTCTACCCCAGAATGATAGGCACATCGGGTGCCAGGTTGGTAAGAAGGTGACTCTGGGTTTTGCCTATTTGGGGGTACGGGTTGCAACAAACCCATTTGGACCAATTTGGGGAAGAGGCTAGAATATGACTCACCAATGGGTGTGAAGTTTGTTTTGCTTGGCGGCTCCTGTGCACGGGCATTGTAAGGGAAATTATTTTACGGGGGTCGGGGATTATATTGAGCTTGGTGAGGAGGTTGATTTCTGGGAAATGGAGCTCGGTTTTGGTGGAATTATTGTTGTTGCCTAGCATATGGTTGGGCATTCATTACTACATACGGCTGAGGAGCCATAGCATAGGCTGCATCTTGATGAGGATAATAATGTTGTGGGGTGTTTGTGGAGAAGTAATTTCTGGATGGACGGGGTTTTCTTACACTTGAAGTTGCCATTAAAGCTTCTTCCTTCTTCTTCCGGTTTGCTATACCTCTAGACCCGCCTTGAATGGCTTGGGAGGTGATCGCTGCCGACTCAACACTACACTAAGGTAGGAAGAGCGGGTTGCAACAGCTTTTACCCGATAGTGGATCGGGATCGATTTTCCACAGGGAGCTAGAGTGGGAGTTGTATTATCTGCTTAGTCTAGAATTGTGGTTGTGCTTCTAATATCACTTCTAACATTTTTGGTTTTGATTTTTATATCTTCTACTTTAAGACTAATATTTGAAGCTAAATTATGCTATGGAGATATTTCTAAGTTGTAATTAATATAGAGAAAGGCACTAAGGTCGTGGCATTACCTAGGTAGCTAACCAACGGGTAGATGATACTAAGGATAAGTTGATATATTTGGGGCTTATGCTATAACCGTTGCACAATTGTACCCACTCTCACACCTCTCGGTAGAGAGAGTCATTTTGCCCGATTGACTCTCTCGAGACCAATTGGGTAGGCCAATTAAACCAAGCAACTAGGGTTCAAGTTGGGTAATTACTCTCTCGAGATTTAACCCGTTAATTAGGACTACCAGTTCTCATGGGTCCATCCCAATTCCTTGTTGGGTCAATTTTGGGGTCATGGACTCTCTTTCTCAAGAAGAGTTAAACCCACAAAGCTAGAATCAGTGTTTGCAACCACCAATTCTTAATTAAAACCTAAAATTAACCGAAATAGCAAACACCCAATATCATCCTAACCTTAGATGGCAACACCCATCAATTACCCACACTAGGGTTGAGCCACAACCCTAGCTAATAGTTTTAGCTAGACATAATTAAAGAAGAAACAGAAGAATTAGAAGAAGAATTAAACATAATAATTAATTACTGATGAGAAACTACAAGAATCTATTGAGAAATTAATGCTAAAATGCCAAAATAGGATAAAACATCAGTTCTCACGAGCGCAGCTTAATATCTGATACAAAACTTGACCTAAAAATGGAAAAAGGATGTATTTATAGTGGCTGAAAAACTTGGACAAAAATACCCCTGCGGGGTCAGCGCGGACCGCGCAAAAAGGTAGCGTGGTCGTGTCAGCTCTTTGGACTCCTAAATCTCGTCTATGAAGTTGGGGACCGCGGACCGCGCAGAAATGTAGCGCGGCCGCGGTGGAAGATGGCGCGGACCGTGCAATAAAGCAGCGCAGCCGCGTGGCTTGACTTGGCCAAATCTCCACCTCTCTGATTCTCATCCACGCGGACCGCACTGATATGTAGCGCGGCCGCGTGGGCCTTTAGCCTTCACTGGTGGGTCTTTGAATCTCACTGGCGCGTACCGCGCAGAAATAGAGCGCGGCCGCGTGGCTTGCAACAAAAATTACCCATTCTCTTAATCTCCTAGCCCGGCCGCGTGGCATATCAGTGCAGTCCGCGCTAGGTCTTCCTGTTCCTCAACTTCACTTGGCCTTTGACACTTGAGCAGGTTTCACTCCGTTCTGAGCCGATCTTTGACAATTGTCACCTTGTCACTCAAACCTGCAATCAAGCACAACTTGTAAGCATTTTAGGACTATTTTGTAGCAATTTGTACAAAAGTAATAGCAAGTAGGGGTATAAATCATGGTAAAATCCCAACTTATCAACTCCCCCAAACTTAAACCTTTGCTTGTCCTCAAGCAAACAAAATAATACCCACCCCATAAAGGAATATCCAAGTGATTCCAGCTATCCTAAAGTAACCTCAACAAGCATCAATTGGGACTAACAATTGCCCTCAATACGAATGCATCATTAACACATTTTAAACTTTGAAAACTATGGATCAAGTGTGACACAAGAGCATCAAGGGTTGACACATTTCATCAAAGAGCTTATCTCAATTACTTTGGTCATTATGGAACCCAAACTCACACATCTTCAACTCTCCCTAAGCGAACCTCACCTTTTAGAGTATTGACACACAAACTGACGTTGACGGATTTTCACTCATCTCTCAAAAAGAAGGTCTCAAGTCCGGCTCTAGGTACCATATGCTTGCCCCTTATGTAAGTATCCACTAATGTAGGTTTCCTTCAACTCAAGATCATATAGGGCTTTTGTGGAGTCATTGTGAAGGCTTTTGGGTAAGGATAGGACATGTTTTAGTTCAAACGGGTTCAATCATCCCTTAAGCATTTCCTTTGATTCACTTGGCACACTTTCTTGACTCATTTGAGCACTTCACTTCTTTTCAAGGGGTTAGAGGGACACATTGTCACTCTTTCTTATCCAATTCAAAACATTTCTCCTTTTCTACTTTTTTCCACACCTTTTCTTTTCGCTTTTGTTTCCTTTGATTCCCCTTTTTATTCTTCTTCACTTTGAACTTTCTTTTTGTATATTTTTTTTTTTTTGCTTTTTTCATTGCCTTTCCTTTTTCTTTTGCTCTTGTACCTTTCTACCACTTTATTTCCTTTCTTGTCTCCTCCCCCCCCCAAAACTTAGACAATTGCCATTACTCAAGGGAAGATTTGGGTGCCAAGTGAGGGTAATCATTTAGAACGGGTATAGGCTTGTAGCATTGGTTCTTGAAAGAAAAGGTTTAAGGCTCAAAAGGGTTAGCTAGGGATCATCTTTCTGGTAGGCTGTGGATTTGTTCAGCTTAACATTTGGATCAAGGAGAGCCTATAATCACTTCTCAAGTCTAATTTCACCTAGGATTTCGCCTCAACAAACATTCAGGACAAGTTCTAGACCATTGGCTCGGGACTTGGACTCACAATTCAATTTCTCACCACACATGCTAGGGGATTGCTAAAGACATCAAGTCGAGGGCCCACAACGACCTTAGTTACGATTCAAGCGCACAATGGTCCAAGAAGACCACATGATGATTGTTTGGTTAACACAAGAGTCTCAAGGCCACGACTTTTACCATCCTAACACAACATTATGTCTTTGATCATTGGATCGAAGGCAAATGTGTTAGGCCCAAGTGAAGCTTTGCCTGAGGTACCCTGAACTACGAAAAGACAAAAACAAAAGAAAAATTAAAAACGGACTCAAACCCTTAAGAAGGTAGTCACTCCATATATCATCGGGAATAGCCACCCGGTTCACACTATACTCTACCCTTGGAAAGAACCATGGCATTAAGAAAACCATGGCTTATTGAAAACGCCAAAAACAAAACAAAAGGCTACGAGCCTATCTACAAAGCTAAAAACGAAAAATTTTGCAAAAATAGAAAAATCGAATGAATATGTACAATAGGGGAGTAGAATATACAATGAGGGATGAATATATACCAAAGGTACTTTATATACAGACCAAAAGAGAATAAAAGTGTGAGAAAAGTAGCTAAAATGTGAAGTTATATACAGATCAACTAGAAAATCAAAGCAACAAAACATAAAATAAGAATCCAATATGTACAGTCATCCAGATAATCCAAAAAGTAGGGCGCACCCCCACGAATAAGAGCTGGCATTGTCCCCAATGCCAACTACACAAATAAGCACAAAATAAGATCAAAGGATATAGAAGGGCTCCCTAAGCCTGATCCGTCTGCATGGGCTCCTCAGTGGTCCCCTGGTCCTCTGTATGGGCGGGAACCTCAGATTGGCTCCCGGCTTGCTGCTGGGACAGGGGCCGGGTCATGGACCGACTGAATATTAGGTGCAACACTGGAGGGACCCTCCTGAACCTGTGCTATCTCGATCACTACACCCTCTGTGCTAGGAAGCTTCCTCTTCTTCTTTGGATGCCTAGGCTCCTCCTCCTGCTTTGGCTGAGATGCTGCTGGATCTAGGGCTGGATCCCCAAATAGCAAGTCTAAAGGCATCTGGTCTGCTAATATCTTGTCCACGTCCGCTCTAAGCTTCTTCACCGACTCCCTAGACGCTCTTGACTTTCTCATCTTTTTGTGCTCCTTGGCAAGCTCCTTTAGAGCTTTGCCATATGAATCTACCGCCTTAGTCAAGGTGGCCTGAGTCTCCAAAATATTTTCCTGGTTGGCCAGGAGCTTCTGCAATGTAGCCTCAATAGATGGAGGAATCTGAACAGTGACTGGTGCTGACTGGGCCTCAACTGAAGTAGCCAAAGTGGACAACTTGGATGTCGCAGCTGACATCCAGTTATTCAAACTGGCTAATGACTGACTCAACTGGTGGGCTGTGAACGGATGAGTCTTTGTTGATGGGACTGCCGGGCCAGCTGAAGTACTTGGGCCAGCAACAGAAGAAGGACCTGGGGGCAAGGGCTCACTGGTAGTGGTAGCAGGAATGATGGATGGCCCGATAGAAGGCTCCACCGCAACCGGCTCCTCAGACTGGCCAGTTGGGGCAGAGGTGGGTGGTTGGTACTTCTTTGACTTTAGGTTGTCCGAACCCAACTGGCTATACCATGAGTAGGGGGCCACCGGCTTGGTTGTGACATCAAAACGTTTCCTCTTGACCTTCAGATCCCTAAAGTACATAGACAGGGTGTTGGGGAAGGGGTAGTTTGTGGTCGTCTCCTGTCCTACAGCAGAAATCACCCTCGAGATGATATTACCCACATTGATAGAAAACCCGGCCATGATGGATGCCACAAGAACAGCCCGGGCAAGTGGGACGGTATGATCATGGGTAGAAGGGTCAAGCCTACTACAAACAAAGGTCAACCATCCTTTAGCTTCAAAGTTGAATGTGTTCCTTAAAATCTTCTATCCCGCTGTCAACCATTTTGGAACAGTGCCTGGGGCTGCCAAGTATTCGGCCAACCAAGGACGCACTTTCTCACCCATTGCCAGCTTAGCTAAGTACTGCGACTCATCCTCCTCCTTGAACCCCAAGTAGTCATTCAAGGACTTTCCATCAAACACCACCATTTTATCTCTCACCTTCGTCACCTTCGTATCTTTGACTATGTGAGAAACATTGCAGTAAAACTCTTTCACCATATGTTCATTGGCATCAATACATTTTTCCTTGAAGAAGTCCCAGCCATATCTAGTTCGGAACTGCTTTTGCACGTTCGGGTTGAGGGGTAAAAGGTCTTTGTCAATGAATGTTCTCTCCGGGATCAACTTCCTCAAGGGCCACCACTCTCTAAATTTATGGAATGCCAACTCACTAACAAATCTGTCTGCCCAAGCTTCAGGATTTCTGGTTCGTTCAACTCCCCCAACTTGAGGCTCACCTCCCTCACCATATCTTGCACTCTCCCCAGATAATGAAGCTGTGGGGGAGGTGGAGTATTGTTCACCACTACCTGCTACGGACTCATCAGACGAATCTGAGACTACGTTGACTGGTCATTTGGATGAGGGTGAAGGTGGAGGAGTGTCATGTAATTGGAGTGGGTCAGTTATGTGAGTGGGAGCCGACTCTGAGGAGATGCTCTGGGAGGGTGCATACTCACTCCCCGAAGAATAAGAGGCAGCCCTATCAGTAGCTCGTATCAGTTTTCGGGTCTTTTTAATGTTTGCCCGAGCTTGGGGAGTGAGTTTAGCTATTCTCTTGCCATTACCCCCTCTGGAGGCACCACCTCTCCCGGGTTGTTATACTTGTTTACCGCCTCTTTGTTTAACCATGATCTTCAAAAACACGCATCTAACATTGTTAGTTTAAGCACATGCAGTGGAATAGATGAATAACACAAGAGGAGGACTCAGTTAATTGCATGAAACAGAAACAGGGCACAGCAGAACACAGGAGCGGGGATCGCGCAAAACAGTCACGCGGTCGCGCGTAGCGTATGCCTCCAATAACACCTCTCTGAATCTCCGCAACGCGGTCCGCACTGATATGGACCGCGGCCGCGTTGGGCCAGCACGGACCGCGCAAAAATGCGATGCGGCCGCGCTAGTAAAAGGTTAAGTTCACAGAAAACCTACGCGGACCGCGCAAAAATGTCACGCGGTCGTTTTCAACTATGGTCAGGGATTGAATTAGGGTTTTACAATTTTGTCCATTTTTATTGAAGATTTTGGGTCCTAGTTGTCCCTACTCAATTATCCATATAGAAGGTCATGCTCAACAGTCAAAACTAACAAGAAAACTAACCTAATCATTAACCTAAGAAAAATGGGAAGAAAGAAGAAGTTACACTACTGGGAAACAAATAATTAACTAATGATACTTGTAAGAAATGTTACCAGGACTATGAAGAATCAAGCACTTGATGCACACACACAAGATTGGTCTCAGAGATGAACAGTAGTAATAGGGCTCAGGCTGCCAAAGTGCGAAAAGGGTAAAGTGAGGCCTTGGATCTCTATTTATAGAAGACTGGGGAGCCCCGTACCTACCTACCAGCGCAGCCGCGCAAAAGTGGTCGCGGACCGCGCTGGGTTTGTGTCAAGCAGCATTGAAACAAGTTGACCACGCGGACCGCACTGTTATGCGACGCGGCCGCGTGGGAAACTTCAGAGAGCCTGAGAAATTGGTCCTACCAGCGCGGACCGCACAAAAGTGCTACGCGGCCGCGCTGGTAACTTCAGAGACTTAGATACTCTTGCACATGCTAGCACGGACCGCACTGATATGTAGCGCGGCCGCGTTGGCAAACTTCAGAGACCTATTATTTTGTACTTTTGTTTTGCACAGCTTCAACATTATCCCTGCAACATCTCACAAACCATTAGCTCAAAAATCTTAGTCTACAAAGAAAATCAAAGAAATAGAAAAAGACATGGGTTGCCTCCCAAGAAGCGCCTGATTTAACGTCGCGGCACGACGCATGTTACCATCTCATCATTTCTAATGAAGGAGTGCCACCACGTGGCTGTCATCATACTTCCCCAAGTAATGCTTCATACGATGCCCATTGACCCGGAATACTTTACCATTCTTGTTTTTGAGATCAAGAGCACCAAAAAGAGTCACAAATACCACTTCAAAAGGGCCACTCCACTTAGACTTGAGCTTCCCGGGAAATAACCTCAACCGGGAGTTGAAAAGAAGAACCATATCACCAACCTTGAATTCCTTTCCCCGAGCATATTTGTCATGAAGGTACTTCATCTTGTCCTTATACAAAGACGAGCTGGAGTAGGCATGAAATCTAAACTCATCAAGCTCATTTAATTGCTCTACCCGGAGATTTGCGGCAACATCCCATTCCAAGTTCAACTTTCTTAAAGCCCACATAGCCTTGTGTTCCAATTCCACCGGAAGATGACAAGCTTTACCAAACATTAACCGATACGGAGACATACCAATTGGGGTCTTTTAAGCTGTCTGATAAGCCCAAAGAGCATCATCCAATTTCTTCGACTAATCGGTCCTATTAGCATTTACCGTCTTGGACAAGATACTATTTATTTCTCGGTTGGACACTTCCACTTGACCATTGGCTTGAGGATGATAGGGAGTGGTCATTTTGTGAGTTACACCATACTTAGCAAGCAATGAATCAAAAATCTTGTTGCAAAAGTGAGACCCCCCATCACTAATGATAGCACGAGGGGTACCCAACCTTGTGAAGATACTCTTTTTCAAGAATGCTACTACACTTCGGGCTTCATTGTTGGGTAAAGCCACGGCTTCCACCCACTTTGAGACATAATCCACCGCCACGAGAATATAAGTGTTACCACAAGAGCTCACGAACGGACCTATGAAATCGATGCCCCAAACATCAAAAATATCCACCTCGAGAATCGTGTTGAGAGGCATCTCATCCCTTTTTGAAATTCCGCCGGCCCTTTGGCATGCATCACATCTCTTCACCAAATCACTAGCATCTTTAAACAAAGTTGGCCAATAGAAACCGCAACTCAAAACCTTTGAAGCCGTCCTCACCCCTCCGTGATGGCCACCATAGGGGGAGGAGTGACAAGCCTCCAATATGCTCAATTGTTCACCTTCCGGGACACATCTTCTTATTACTCCATCCGTGCAAATTTTGAACAAGTACGGATCATCCCAATAAAAATCCAAACTATCCTGTTTGAGTTTCTTCTTTTGGTTGGAAGAGAGCTCAGACGGGGCAGTTCCAGTTACAACGAAGTTGGCGATGTCCGCAAACCATGGCATGTCGCACATTGACACTGAAAGAAGTTGCTCGTCGGGGAACGCATCATTTATCACGAGACCGTCACATGGTCTCCCTTCTTCCTCTAGCCGGGACAAATGGTCCGCAACTTGGTTCTCACTTCCCCTCCGATCCACTATCTCTAAGTCAAATTCTTGAAGAAGCAACACTCATCCATCAATCTTGCTTTGGATTCCTTTTTGGTCATTAGATATCGAAGGGCTGCATGGTCCGTGTGCACAATCACCTTGGCCCCCATAAGATAGGGCCAAAATTTCTCCATGGCAAATACAATGGCCAATAGCTCCTTCTCCGTCACCGTGTAGTTCTGTTGAGCCTCATTCATAGTCTTACTTGCATAATACACGGGATGGAACATTTTGTTAACCCGTTGACCCAACACCGCCCCCAATGCAACATCACTAGCATCACACATCAATTCAAAGGGCAAACTCCAATTAGGCGCGGTTATGATAGGGGTAGTGGTCAACTTGTGTTTTAAGAGCTCAAAAGCCTCCATGCATATTTCATCAAAAACGAACTTGGCATCTTTCTCTAGTAGCTTGCACAATGGATTCACAACCCTCGAGAAGTCTTTGATAAACCGCCAGTAGAACCCGGCGTGACCAAGAAAACTCCTCACCCCTTTGACAGAAGTAGGGAGAGGGAGTCTAGAAATCACCTCGATTTTTGCCTTATCAACCTCAATCCCATTTTTTGAAATCTTGTGGCCCAACACTACACCTTCTTCCACCATAAAATGGCATTTCTCCCAATTGAGAACTAGGTTAGTTTCTTCACAGCGAGCCAAAACTCTATCCAGATTCACCAAACATGCATCAAAAGAGTCACCAAACACACTAAAGTCGTCCATAAAGGCCTCCAATATGTCTTCCACCATATCGGTGAAAATAGCCATCATGCATCGTTGGAAGGTCGCCGGAGCATTCTACAATCTGAACGGCATCCGGGAGAAAGCAAATGTTCCATAGGGGCATGTAAAAGTAGTCTTCTCTTGGTCCTCCGGGGCTATTAAAATTTGATTGTAGCCCGAGTACCCATCCAAGAAACAATAGAATGCTCTCCCCGCGGGACGATCAAACATTTGGTCGAGGAATGGCAAGGGAAAATGATCCTTGCAGGTCACCTTGTTGAGCTTCCGGTAGTCCATACAAACTCTCCACCCGGTAATGGTTCGAGTGGGAATAAGCTCATTGTTGTCATTGGGCACCACCGTCATCCCTCCTTTCTTTGGCACACATTGGACTGGAGAAGTCCACGAACTGTCAGAGATTGGATAAACCACACCGGCGTAGAGCCACTTGATAACCTCTTTTTTACCACTTCCTGCATTGCCTCGTTGAGTCTTCTTTGATGTACAAGAGATGGACTTGCATCCTCCTCCAAGATGATCTTATGCATGCAAAATGCGGGGCTTATTCCCCTAATATCCGCCATCCTATTGCCCTTTTCCGCTTTTGAAGCACCTCCAAAGTGGCCTCAACCTGCAAGTTAGTAAGGCAAGAAGAAAGAATAACTGGAAGAGTAGATTTAGAGCCCAAGAATTCATACCTGAGGTGTGGAGGAAGTGGTTTCAACTCCAACACCGGTGGCTCCTCAATAGATGGTTTAGTTGGTGGAGTTTTGCGGTTTTCAAGATCCATAGATAGCTTCCTAGGCTCATATGAATATGAACCCATACCATGCAATGCATTTACGCACTCCACCCTACTAGCATCATCTTCCACATCCATGCCAAGAAGTACGGCCTCAAGGGGGTCTTCAACATTCATCATGGAACTTGTGTCATCCACTATCACAGATGTGACAATGTCTACAAGTGAACATACTTCCGTGCTATTGGGTTGCCTCATTGATTTGCAAACATGAAATACCACCTTCTCATCACCCACTCGAAATGTCAATTCACCTCCTTCAACATCAACCAAAGCCTTCCCCGTATCTAGGAAAGGTCTCCCAAGAATAATAGGCACTTCGAAATCCACTTCACAATCCAATATGACAAAATCGGTCGGCAATATGAATTTGTCCACCCGGACAAGCACATCGTCAATTATACCCAAAGGCCTCTTCATCGACCAGTCCGCCATTTGAAGTCTCATTGAGGTTGGCCTAGGTTACCCAATTCCCAAAGTCTTGAAGACTGAGTACGGCATCAAATTAATGCTAGCCCCCAAGTCACATAGGGCCTTAGCAAACTCCGCACTCCTGATAGTGCAAGGAATAGTAAAAGCTCCAGGGTCTTCAAGTTTCGGGGCCATAGAATGCATAATCGCACTAACTTGGTGCGTCATCTTTATTGTTTCACACTCTATAGAACGCTTCTTGGTGACTAAATCCTTCATGAACTTTGCGTAACCAGGCATTTGTTCGAGTGCCTCCACCAAAGGAACATTGATTGTGAGGCTTTTCATCATCTCGATGAACTTCTTGAACTGATTGTCACTCTTTTGCTTTGCTAACCGCTGAGGATAAGGTGGAGGTGGTCTAGGCAAGGGTGCCTTGGCTTTTGGCACCATCGGTTCCGGAATATCAATTATGTGTTCCCTAGACGGGTTCACGGCCTCTTGAGTTTCCACCTCGGCCTCATCAATATCTATTCTCACTTCCTTGTTCACATTTGTCTCAACCACAACTTCATCAATCAAAGGATCCACATCTTCTCGGAGCTCAATATCATCATTCACCACTTGCTTTTCATTTGAGGTCGGCATTGCACCACCTCTTCCACTTCTAGTTGTAACTGCCATCACATGATTGTTACCCCCTTCGGGTTCACTACCGTGTCACTTGGTAGCGCACCCTTAGGTCGGGTATTTAAAGCTTGAGAAATTTGTCCTATTTGCACTTCTAGGTTCCGGATGGATGTGTTATGTGAAGCCAATTGTGTGTCAGAATCTTGGTTCTTTTTCATCATCTGCTCGAACATCATCTCTATTCGTCCCATATCACTCCCGAAAGAACTAGACCCTTGCGACTGAAAGGGGGGTGGATTGTTTGGTTGTTGGAACATGGGGGGCCTTTGAAAGCCTTGCCCCCTACCACCATTATTCCACCCCCCTTAATTGTTATTGTTGTTGCTCCAATTGTTGTTGCTCCCGTTCCAATTGCCTTGATTGTTACCTTGATTACCCCAATTGTTGTTCTGATTGTTATTGTGCCAATTGTGACCACCTTGTTGTTGATTAATATTATTCCAACTTCCGACGCCTTGTTGATTGCCCCAATTGACTTGGGGGCGCCATTGTTGATTCCCTTGATTTCCTCTATTTCCTTGGTAGTTATTGACATATTGGCATTCCTCACTTTGATCATCATAACACTCGTTCGAATAACCACCACCATCATTGTTGTTGTCAAATTTCTCACCATTACCTTGAGATTGTGGTTGCCCTCTTTGCCTCCTTTTTAGCATAAAACATTCTCCATTGCATTGACTTGGCGCAGATTTTGTACTTGTTGGAATTGCGCCTTCGCCAACTGAATCATTGTTGTTGGAAGTTCGGCAATAGCTTGGCCATGGTCATTCAACTCCTTGTGCAAATGGATGACCGTGGGGTCACCTTGGGGCACATTTGCTCGGCTTTGCCATGCCGAAGAAGTGTCGGCCATTTCATCAAGTACATCACAAGCTTCTTGGTAAGAAAGTTTCATAAAGTTTCCTCTGGCCAATTGGTTCACAATGCACTGGTTCGTGGTGTTGATGCCCCGATAAAAGGTTTGTTGTATCATCGCCTCGGTCATGTCGTTGTTAGGTCATTCCTTCACCATTGTCCTATATCTTTCCCATATTTCGTGCAAAGGTTCCGTTGGCATTTGTTTGAAAGCTAGA
This sequence comes from Nicotiana attenuata, assembly GCF_001879085.1. NCBI lineage: Eukaryota > Viridiplantae > Streptophyta > Magnoliopsida > Solanales > Solanaceae > Nicotiana > Nicotiana attenuata. The sequence continues at coordinate 274,261 of NW_017670703.1, read as the reverse complement.
ATCTCATCCCGAAGAGCCGCCATATGACTTGGAGAAAAGAACTTGGCAATAAATCTGTCCGCCAATTCATCCCATGTGTGAATAGAATGATTTGGAAGCCTTTCTAACCAGTCCAACGCTTTACCCCGAAGAGAAAACGGGAAAAGCCTCAATCTCAACGCATCCTCTGACACGTTTGTTTGTTTGCTGCCCCAGCAAGTATCTACGAACCCCTTCAAGTGCTTGTATGCATTTTGATCGGAGACGCCCGTAAAATATCCTCTTTGCTCGAGCAAGGTCAACATGACATTTGTGATTTGAAAGTTCCCCGTTCGGATTCGGGGAGGAACAATGGCACTCGCGTACCCTTGATTTGGAAGAACTCTTGGGACTGCTCTTGGCGGTGGCGGAGGAGGGTCTAGAATAGGACTGTTGTCATTTGCGTTGGCCGGACGGCCTCTACATGGAACTTGAGGTGGTTGAACCTCTTCGGGCTTAAGATCCTTTACCTCCTCCCCCGCATTCACGTCGCCAAGAAGGTCGTTTGCAATGAGAGCCATAGTACCTGAATGATCGACACAAACAGAATTAGTAAACAAGAAGGAAAGAGAAGCAAAACACAAAACGAGCTAAACAGATAGTCAACACCATAAGCTCCCCGGCAACGGCGCCAAAAAGTTGATCGCTGCCGACTCAACACTACACTAAGGTAGGAAGAGCGGGTCGCAACAGCTTTACCCGATAGTGGATCGGGATCGATTTTCCACAGGGAGCTAGAGAGGGAGTTGTATTATCTGCTTAGTCTAGGATTGTAGTTGTGCTACTAATATCACTTCTAACATTTTCGGTTTTGCTTTTTATATCTTCTACTTTAAGACTAATATTTGAAGGTAAATTATGCTATGGAGATTTTGCTATGTTGTAATTAATATAGAGAGAGACACTAGGGTCGTGGCATTACCTAGGTGGCTAATCAATGGGTAGATGCTACTAAGGGTAAATTGACATATTTGGGGCTTATGCTATAACCTTTGCTCAATTGTACCCACTCTCACACCTCTCGGTAGAGAGAATGATTTTTCCCAATTGACTCTCTCGAGACCAATTGGGTAGGCCAATTTGACCAAGCAACTAGGGATCAAGTAGGGTAATTACTCATTCGAGGTTTAACCCGTTAATTGGGACTACCATTTCTCATGGGTCCATCCCAATTCCTTGTTGGGTCAATTTTGGGGTTATAGACTCTCTTTCTCAAGAAGAGTCAAACCCACCAAGCTAGAATCAGTGTTTGCAACCACCAATCCTTAATACAAATCTAAAATTAACCCAAATAGCAAACACCCAATAACAACCTAGCCTTAGATTGCAGCACCTATTAATTACCCACACTAGGGTTGAGCCACAACCCTAGCTAGTGAGTTTAGCTACTCATGCTAGATGCAAAAATTAAAGAATAGATGAAGAAGCAAACATAATAATTGATTACTAAGGAAGAAATACAAAATTAGAAGTTAAAAATGCCAAAAATGGCTAAACCCAATGTTCTCACGAGCTCACCAGCCTTCCGTATACAAAGCTTAACCTAAAAATGAAAAAAAGGATCTATTTATAGTGGCTGAAAAACTTGGATAAAAATACCCCTGCGGGGTCAGCACGGGCCGCGAAAAAAGGTAGCGCGGCCGTGTGGGCTCTTGAAATCTTGAAGATTGTTTCTCTGAAGTTGAGGATAGCGGGCCGCGCAAAAGTGTAGTGCGGCTGCATGAGATCTGGCGCGGACCACGTAAATGTGACCGCGGCCGCGTGGCTTTCTTTGGTCCCCAAATTTCATCTGTCTGAATCTCTTCACGCGGACCGCATGAAAATGTGGCGCGGCCGCGTGATCTGAACACGGGCCGCGTAAATCCAACCGCGGCCGCGTTATGATAGTCCTGAATTAGCACTTCTCTGAATCTCCCAGTGCGGCGACGTGCACTTTTGTGCGGTCCGCACTAGGGTCTTTTTCTTTCACTTTTCTTGGCCTTTGATGCTTGAGCAGGTTTCACTCCGTTTTGAGCCGATCTCTGACAATTCAGTCACTTTGTCGCTCAAACCTGCAATCAAGCACAACCTGTGAGCATTTTGGGATTATTTTGTATCAAATTATACTTAAAGCATAGGCAAGTAGGGGCATAAAACACGTTAAAATCCTACTTATCAACTCCCCGACTTAATTGCTATGTGAAATTCCATGTGTGTGGCGTATAGGTGTGGTGATGAGTACCTATGCGCCGCAAAATTATATGTTTATCCTGTTCCATTTCCCGTTCCTAATACATTATTTTCCTGTCTTAACGGCTACATGCTTATTGATGCTTCCATGTTTAATTGCTTCTTGGTAGATGTTATTTTCTTTATTGAAGGTATTAATTGTTCCGTAGTTTCATTGTATTATATTATTGGTTTAAGTTGGTGTATTGGTGTTTCATGATACATGTTGGTTGGTCTCGTTGTATAGTACTAACCGATGAGATTTCATAATCGTATAGATTTCCGTTTGGTTTAGTTTGAGGCATAAATATTGTGGAAGGTTTGAGTTAAACTGTGAAATACTTGTTCTTATTGTGTGGTTGGTACTAATATGGTGGGATCGGGTTGCACGCCGCAGCTGGAGGAATAAGGGTGAAATATGATTGTTTTGTGGGATCGGGCTGCGCGTCGCAACAAGGAGTAATAAGGGTGAACATGTGGGATCGGGTTGCACGTCGCAACAGGAGGAATAAGGGTGAATGTTCATATCGTTACTGATTATATGGAGGGATCGGGATGCACGCCGCATCATTTTGTTGGTTAAGCATTCATCTTCTGCTGTGATTTACTCCTGTAGTATAACTCTCTTAAGGATTGGTTATAGCTGAGTACCGGCAAGATATTTGGGTTCCGTATTTACTTTAATGCAAATTACTGTTCCAATTCGTTCCGTATTTCCTTTTGCTTTATTATATACTGTTGCAGGTTATATTGTATATGCCCCGCCGTAGCCTCGTCACTACCTCGTCGAGGTTAGGCTCGGCACTTACCAGTACATGGGGTCGGTTGTACTGATACTGCACTCTTCACTTTCTGTGCAGATTTTGGATCTGGTTGTGGCTGATCGAGAGGTCGATTGCAGGCATTCATCCAGAAGACCCAAGGCAGTCTTGCGGGCGTCCGCAGGCCCTGGCGTCCCCTCCTATGTTTTCCACATTTCTGTTTTATTTTCTTTCGAGACAGATGTATTTTTCCTTCAGACCCATACTTGTAGTTATTATTCATAGAATGTTTGTGGGTTGTGACACCAGTTTCCGGGTGGTAACAGTTATTGGTATTTGTTAATAGCATATGGATAACTAGTAAATTATGTGCTTCCGCATTCTTTTCAATTTGATTTAGTCTTATTTATTGTAAACTATAAAATGTAAAGAAAAAATATAAATAGAACTCTAACGTTGGCTTGCCTAGCGAGTGTGATGTTAGGCGCCATCACGGTCCTGACGGTGGGAAATTCGGGTTGTGACATAAGTTGACCTAAGCTGGGGCCACGCGTTTGTTCATCACGAACGCTATGCGTGGTCCGCGATCGCGTAATTGGGAGAGTCAGAACTTCGCGTTCGCATGGGGTTTTATGCGTTTGCGTAGTGTAATTTATGAGGCAGCGAAGATGTTCTTCGTGATCGCGAGGGTGTTTCCGCGATCGCGATTAAGGAAATCACTAGCCAGATTTTAAAGCTCAAAAAATGAGGGTTTGAGTTCATAACTCCAAAATTTTGATTGTAAGCTCGGTAGAAGGCGAAATTTGGAGTGATTTTCAGAGGAAGTTTGTGGGTAATGATTCCTAACTCCTTTTTTGTTTATATCCCATTAATCTAAGCTTAATTTCATCATTTATTTTGGATTTGGGGTGAATAATTGAGAAAAATTGAGAAAAGTTCTTAGGCCGAATTTCGGGATTTTGACCGAGATTTTGGTATCGGATTTGAGTGAATTTGGTATGATTAGACTCGTGAGTGAATGGGTGTTCATAATTTATGACTTTTACCTAATTCCGAGACATGGGCCCGGGGAGGATTTTTGGGCATTTTTCTATTTTCTTGACCTAGCTTTGATTTCATTAGCTAATATTTGCTTGTAGCTATATTTACGTTATGAAATTGATTTGATTAGATTTGAGCCACTCGGAGTTGGATACTCGTGGCAAGAGCGTGATTTCAGATTGATTTGAGCTTGGTTTGAGGCAAGTGGCTTGCCTAACCTTGTGTGATGGATCTCCCCTTAGGATTTGGTACTGTTTGAAATATGAGCGCCGTGTACGGGAGGTGACGAGTGCGTATACGGGCTATTTATTAAAAAATATCGTTTTCATTAAGCAAATATCTGTTTTTCCTTTAATTGAGCAACACTAGTATATGTAACTATCCTGTTTAGCTTAGGAAAGCATGCCTACGTGGCTTAAATGTTTTAACTGCCTTAACTGCCTATTTGAACTCTGTGCAGCATGTTTAGTGAAAAATTATCTGTCTTCCTTGATATGAACTTAGTCTAAACTGTAGAATTCCTTGTTGAAACTGTTATTTATGTTGATTGAGTTTCATATTTACTTTGGGACTACAGAACGGTATTCCGGGAGATCCCCCTGCACGTTATGTTTGGGACTACGGGACGGTATCTCGGGAGATCCCTGTACTGGATATTTACTTTGGGACTACGAAACGGTATTCCGGGAGATCCCCCTACACATTTAAGTTTGGGACTACGGGATACCCCCGGGAGATCCCACGCATATTTACGTTTGAGATTACGTGACGGTATCCTGGGAGATCCCCTGTTGCTATTTCTGTGTACTGAGTTGTTCTTTTTCTGTGAATTCATTCTCGTTAAATGTTAGTTTTAACTTTACTGCAATATTTCATATATATATATATATATATATATATATATATATATAGTAGGGCCCTGACCTGATTTGTCACTACTCGACTGAGGTTAGGCTTGGCACTTACTGGGTACCGTTGTGATGTACTCATGCCCTTTCCTGCACATGTTTTTCGTCTGCAGATCTAGGTACCTCTTTCCAGCCACTTTTTCCAGTGATGCGAGGCGATTGTAGAGACTTTGAGGTATATCTGCCGCGTCTGCAGACCTAGGAGTCCCTATCTACTCTTCCTTAAGTTAAAGACTTTCTTGTATTTTTTTCTTCGTTGATAGTTTCTGGAGTTTAGAATCACTATTTACTTCCGTAGCTTGTGACTCATAATATTTTGGGCATTGGGAGCATTTATGTTCAGTTCGAGAGTGATTATTGTATATGCGAAGCGGCGTCTAAACTTCTTAATGAAATTTTACTTGTTAAATTTTTAGTTTTCATGTTTTCGTTTCTTTTCCGTAAAATGTTAGGCTTACCTAGTCGTAGAGACTAGGAGCCATCACGACGTTCACGGAGGGAGAACTTGGGTCGTGACAGACATGAAGACGCAGTAGCCATTGCAGCAGTAGTCGTCCCCACAGAACCATTTTGTTGTTCCGTACTTGTTATCATTTTTTTGTAAAAGAAATTGACCCAAACAGAATTAGTATCTCGGTGAAGTTTTTATATATTCAAAATGAATACAGATAACCGAGTAGAAAATCACAAGGATTTTAATCTCGGATTGAGTAGAAAGTCACAAAGACTTTAATCTCAAACTGCAGTAGAAAATTCGAAGATTTTAATCTCCAAAAGGGGAGTAGAAAATTACTACAATTTTAGTCTCTCAGATCAGAAAGTAAGATGAGCACAGAAATAAATTTTAAATTCCTTAAACTTGTTAGTATTATGTATTCAAAACAAGAAAATCAGAAAACGTTAGTTTAAGAAAACAAAATAAAAAATTTCGAGCCACAAGTTTCTTGTGTGTCCTAAGGAATTCAATCCCCTCACAGTTGCCCAAGGTTTCAGATTAATTTCTCCCAGGATAGAATGGAATAAATATTCTGTGATTGCGGCACTTCAAATCACAGAACTTCGGCGAACTCAAATGGCGGAGCAAATCATACAAAATGCTGTTTTTTGCTTTGAAAAATAATGCAGAATGCAGAAGATAAAGGGGAGAGATTTTCAGATTTCGGTGGTGAAAAATGAGGCTGAGCCTCTCTATGTATAGCCAACAGAGTTGAGTCCCAACATGTGCAAAGGTGTCTGTACGTTTGAAGAGGTATCAATTTGAGTGAATTTCTATTAAACGGAATAGCTGGTCGCGAATTTGACCGTTGGAAATAATGCCGCGAATTTAATATTTTTCCGCGCAAAAAAAATATTAGGAAAGGAAATATTAAATGACGGAAATGGAAAATAAATTTGGTCCAAAAGATTATCAATCAATCATATCAATTGACCAAAACCAAAATCGAAGCCGAGCGAGCGACGACAACGACGCGAGGCTTGCTCTATTCTCAACTCTTTAAGAGCTAGAAGAAGTCCTTCTATATATAAGCACATGAATTTTCTTCTTTTTATCCAATGAGGGACAAAGTTCTTTTGTAAAAGGGACTAATCCAAAATTTCATTTCCCTCCACTTCTTTTCCTACCATTTTCCATTCACACCTCTTTTTGTTTTTAATTAAAAAACCCAACAAAAATTCCTCCCGAATTATTTCTAAAACTAAGTTCTCCAAATTAATACTAAACCAAATCCATGCCTTTGTTTTAAAAAAATAATAATAATGTCAGTGACATTAGTGGCAGAGGCAAAAATTTCATCAAGAAAATTCAGAAAAAATGACATGTTATATTTAAGAAATTTAACTATATACAAAATATAATTTTTCGATAAAGAAAATTTAGTTGGATTGCTTTAGTGAACGTACAGGGAGCTTCTAGATGGATCTTATTTACTCTTCAGCTGAAATGCAATTTGCTGCGATGTATACATTTATTCGAGATGATTTTTTTGAACAGCAAATGTTTAAATTAGACATTATTATTAATTTAATATGCTTAACTTTACTTAAAACATTAAAGAAATAGCTCTATAAGTAAGGCAAAATACACATAAAAGTGTCACCCTTTGGTTCCTTATATTTTCTCATCCTATATAGTTCCTAGAAGAAAGAGAAAACGAAGAATGTAATTGTATAAGAAACCAATTACCTCAAAGACAAGAAATTGGAGAACAAAGACAACTTGTCTGGTGAATAACAAAAAGGATTATGCTTATTGAGTGAGAGAATAAGAACACAAGTGACATATATTTTTAACGATCAAAGTATTTTTATTGGAAAAATATACAGAAGACAAATGGAGACACAATTGTTGACGAGGAAATTTAAATATTTTTCTTTTATATATTATAGTTTTTTATTCGAAAAAAAAAAAAAGATACTCCAGATGACTTAATAGAGGGACAGTTCATTCATTGGTGTCAAGATTACTTGAACGAGAGAAGAGAATATGGACGTGGTCAATAGAATGTCGTGTTGCCTTGTCTTTTTTAAGTGAACAAAATCAAAAGAAGAAGCAATCCATTTACCGGGCGTTTGGACATAAAAATTGTGGAATTCCAGAAAAAATTAAAACAAACAAAATTCAAGTAAAAACGGTATTTGAAAATTAGAGTTGTGTTTGGACATAAATACAATTTAGAGTTGTTTTTGAATTTTTGCGAGTCACTGAAGTGAAAATTTTGAAAAACTCTTTTTTGGAGTTTTTCTGTCACGACCCGGATTTCCCACCTTCGGGAGTCGTGATGGCACCTACTGATAGGAGCTAGGCAAGCCAATTAATTTAATACCTCTCTTGACAACATCAACAATATAAAGAAAGACGAGACAATTAATATAAAAGCGGAAGTCTCAAAACATAAATAACTGAAACCAAGTGCGGAAGCTCAAATACATCTCTACCCAGGTCTGGTGTCACTAACTCACGAACTTCTACCGAATCTAAATACAAAGTCTGAATATAAACACAATACTGTCTGATCCGATACAAAGGAAATCAAACGAAAAACAAGGATAAGAGAGAGACTCCGGGCCATGCGGACATCAGCAAGGCTACCTCGGGAATCTCCGGACTGAAGTCAGCTCCGAATGCTCCTACTGCTGTCCAAAAGCTCCTGCTCCGGTACTGTGATCTGTGCAAAAAGATGCACAGAGTGTAGCATCAGCACAACCGACCCCATGTGCTGGTAAGTGCCTGGCCTAACCCCGACGAAGTACTGACGAGGCTAGACAGGACTACCAATCAACCTGTACAGATATATATATATACAAACACTACAACAATAACAGCGGAAGGTAATAAAGGGAACATGCTTTTGGGGATAACAGATAAAATAGAATGGTAGGAATAAATAAGGAAAACTACAACTAATCTCTTCTAACACAAAATACATGGTCGGCGTGCCACACGATCCCATTTCATGATATATAAGTGGTCGGCGTGCCACACGATCCCATTTCATAATATGTAATGTGGTCGGCGTGCCACACGATCCCTTCTCATAATTTATATATATGGTTTCCCGGCAAGGGAGCAAGTATCAATTCAACTATCCCGGCGAGGGAGAATACAAGTAGACAGCTAGTCCCCGGCAAGGGAGCAACGACAATAACTTACACGTCCCGGCAAGGGAATAATTACATCTCTTTCTCCTTCGTTCATTTCTTACTTCCTAACCAAGTCATAATTCGAGCCAACGCTCCAAGGAGTTTACAAGTTATATTTCCTCTCCATACTGTTCACATTATATAACAACTATCAATTAAACAAGGAAGAGTCACTACAGAATCCCAAATAAACACAAATAAGGACTCACGGTCATGCTAGACACCGGTGTATAGATACTCATCACCATGCCTATACACCGTACTTCACACTTAGCAATTAGCAAATAATACTCTACTCCTATTCCCTCAAGCCAAAGTTAGATCAAACACTTACCTCGAATTCTCCAAACTCAACTCAAGCCTCTAGTATAGCTTTACCCCTCGAATTCGGCTCCAACTCAGTCAAATCTATGAAATAATGACTTTATAATATTAATATAAGCTAAACAAATCAAACCCAATGCCTAAATATAGTTTTCTAAGCTTTCTTCCCAAAATTTAAAAAATCGACCCCGGGCCCGCTTGGTCAAAACCCGAGGTTCGAACCAATTTCACATCACCCATTCCCCCACGAGCCTGGATATACAATTTGTTTTCAAATTCGACCCCAAAACGAGGTATAAATCAAAGAAAATTGAAAAGCCCTAACTCTACCCATTTTCCCCAATTTCCACCCTAATCTATGTGATTAAAGCTTAGGAATTCACTAATTAATGAAGAAAAATGAAGGAAATAAGTGGAAAATTACTTACCCAAGTGGTCTTGAAGAATGGGGGCTTCAATGGAGTCCTAGAGCTCTGGGAAGAAGAGAGTTCGTGAGAAAATTGAGAAATCCCGTATGTACTGTTTCTGTTCTTTTAAAAAAAATCACTGGACGTTTTTATTCTATGCGTTCGCGACAGAGGGTCGCGTTCTCAATGAGTAGGGTCAGACAAGCATCGCGTTCGCGGTAGAAGGGGTGCAAACGCGAAGAAGGAAAATTCTGGGTCCAGGGACATTGGCCTATGCGAACGCGATGGGAAGAAGCTGGAGACCTACGCGAATGCGGTCCAGCCATCGCGAACGCGAAGAAGGAAGAAGGGCTGGGCCCTAAGAACCCAATAACTCTACGCGATCGCGGTGAAGCAATGCGAACGCGAAGAAGGAAGGCCCTGAAGTTATGCGAATGCGAAGGGGCATTGCGAACGCAATGAAGGATTCTACTGTTCACCTGTTGCAGAAAATCTGCAATTCCACTAAGTCCAAAACTACCCCGAACGCCTCCGAAAATACTCCCGAGCCCTCAGGGCTCCTAAACAATCACACACACTAACTCAACAACATTCTACGAACTTAACCGTGCGATCAAATCACCAAAATAACATCAAAATCAATGAATTAAACCTCAAAATCATCACTTTTTCATCAAACTTCATAAAACTTTCATTTTTTTGATATTTAGGTCTGAAACACGTCAAATGACGTCCGATTTCAACCAAATTTCACAGAAAGCGCTTAAACCACATATAAGACCTGTATCGGGCGCCGTAACCAAAATACGGGCCCGATACCAACACGTTCTAATCAATTTCCTTTTCAAATTTCCATATTAATTTCAGAAAAACAATTTCACTGAAAAATTCATTTCTCGGGCTCTAGACCTCGGAATTCGACTCCGGGCATATGCCCGAGTCTCATATTTTTCTACGGACCCTCCGGGACCGTCCAATCACGGGTCCGGGTCCATTTACCCAAAATGTTGACCAAAGTCAACTTTATTCATATTAATATCAAAATTCATCAATTTTTACACAAAATTCATATTTAAGCTTTCCGGCTACGCGCCCGGACTGCGCACGTAAATCGAGGCAGGCCTAAATGAGGTTTTCAAGGCCTCAGAGACACAGAATGAGTGGGAAAACCCTTTGGGTCGTCACATTCAAAATTCCAAAAATTTTTGAAATTCAACTTCAAGTGAAATTTAAAATTTTCATGGCCAAAGTTAATGTCGAAAAAAAAGTAAAAAAAGTGAATTTTTCCCGTACACAATCACTTACGGCTAGAGTCCTAGACTGCCAGGTTAATTTTACTCCCTCCGGTTCACAATAAGTAATTATTACTTCATTACAAAACTTCTTGCTATTAAATTTACACCCTAGCTAGTTGTTACGAGCGTATTTTATGTCACACAAAAACAGCCCGCGCGACAGTCAAGTCTCAACTTGACTTCAGCCTGCTCCAATACTTAGCTAAAATTTCAATAACTTTGGACTTAAAATATTTTAGGCAGCTTTTCAACGTAGTAAGTTAGGACTGATTTTAGGCAACGAAAATAGGTAAATGGACAGAAAGTATAGATGAACACAAGGCACAATATACAGGAAACTCTTTTCCCAACTTTGTATTTAACTCGAGCATACAAAGAAACTCAAACTCGAAGTACAATGCCGTGTACAATGAAGATCACTTTTGACCCTCCCAAGACTACTCTTAGCCTTAGATGTTTTCACTCTTGAAAACCAGACTTAAGACTCCTTCCTAACTCAATTGTGTACTCTTACACGTTTTTCACTCATGCCACAAAGAGAAAGGGTGCTGTCCATTTATAACATGAACCATCCCCATTTTCTTACAATAGTTGCCTTAGGCTTAGACACTTGTCCCACCTTGCCCACTATTTTAGCCTAATGTAGCTGACAACCCCCAACTACTAGGATCATGGAAATTATGGCTAATAGTAATGGAAAACATGGCCTTAAAATGTGCTAACACTCCTGCCAGCCTTTTAGACAAAGCCAACTGCTGCCCATGTGCACAGCATGTGCCGTAACCGACCTTGACTTAGCAAATCTGAAGCTTGGTGCTCATTTTCGTGCCTTGGATTGAATCAGGCGCCAATGCCATTGTATCCAGCTACATTGTGCCACTTTTTGCCTATGCCATTGCCCACGAACATGGCCTTTCGCCGCGCCCCAATGCCATGACAAGTCTGTCCCGCGCACTGCCTTTTGTTGCACTTTAGCCTGTCTTTGCCATTCCATTTTTGCCTTCCCTTGGCATCACTGCCTCATGCCTTGATGCCTTTGCCATGATCAAGTGTCACCCTCAACACGCAACTCATTGTCAAGCCCTTGCCAAGCTGCCTTGCCCCCGTCAAAGCCTTGGCCATTAGTTGCCCGTTTCCCTTTGTGACTTAGTGCTACTCGTGCACCTAGCTTGTAACACTCTTGTTGCCTCATGAAAACGCTCTCGTTGTCAAGTCGAGCTCAAAGTGGCGGAGGTCTAACAACTAGCTATCACGCGACATCAGGTTCATTGTCCCAAAACTTACTCTACATATTTAAAAACTTGAGACGCTCCTCATGTAAGTAAAATTGCCTTATGTTATTGAACTGAAGTTTAAGGAAACTGTGACACATTTATTATTCTTTCACTACTAAAAAAAGGGAAAGCCGACTTCCAAAATCGACCAATGTGCGTCGGTAACTGACAAAAATCGATCGAAAACTGACCGATTCGTGGCGGTCGGTAATCATATGGTCGCTAGCTAACCGATCGACTTTGGTCTGTCTTTTTCAACCGATTTCAGCCGGTCAATTAAATTCCAAAGAGGAAAAAATTATTGAAATTTTCCGACCTAAGTCGATCGATATTTTTAATTATAATTGAAAAATACACCATCTGGAAATTTAAATATCATTGAAGTTATCCAAACGGGCTCTTAGGCATTTGGACACAAGAAAACTAGTTGTTGAAATTTTGCATCCGGTATGTCAAAAATATTATTGAAGCAAGAAAAAAAAAATATTCACTATAAAAATCTTTCGCACAGTAGGCATGTGAACAATTCTCATTGTCTCACTTCTTTTTCATTCTTGATGGCCAGTATAATAAAAGAAAATATTTTGTACATTGAGGCTTTAAAAACAAAAAAAGTAAACACACGATTCAAGTCGCCAAATGCATTAAAACCAAAGTTTTGAACTGCCTCCCAATGTGATTCCAAATCCAGTAAACACATTCAACAGGGCCATCGTAAACTTATAGTCTGTTTGGCAAAGCTTATAAAATTAGCTTATTTTGAATGTACTTATGGTGAAAAGTATTTTGTGTTCGATGAATTAATTTGAAAAATACTTTTGAACAACTTTTAGTGTCTGACCAACCTTTTAAAAAGTGATTCTTTAAAGATAAGCTACTTTTTCTACTTCTTTAAAATTGCTTTTGCTTTTTTTCAAAAATATTTTTTTCTTTCTAAAATCTTGGTCAAACATATTAATATTAGAAAAAAATCACTTTTCGCAAACATAGGTACTTTTGCCCAAGAATAAACTTGCCAAACAAGCCAATAAATTAATTTTAATCGCCAATGGTTCAAAGAGTTGGTGCAATCTGAATAGTTAGGGGTCGTTTGGTAGAGTGTATAAGAATAATGCTAAATATGGTGTATTAGTAATGCAAGGATTAGTAATGCATGGGTTAGTAATGCAAGCATTAGTTATGTAGAGATTAATTTTTATACCCTGTTTGGTATGGTGTATTAAAAATTAAAATGCATTGCATAATTTTTAAATATATTAGTTGTTTACAAAAATACCCTTATTATTATTTAGCTTTGAGAGATTTTAAGGACAGTTTTGTCTTTAATCATACTAATGCATGCATTAATATCCTTGGTATTACTAATACCATGGTTTTTTATGCATTAGCTATACATAAGATAATACCAAACAGAGTGAATAACTAATGTTTGTATTAGTTATACATAAATTAAAAAGGTATACCAAATAAATATTATTAATACACAAAGCTAGTGCATATATTATTTTCTCTAATACACTCTACCAAAGGACCTCGGCGGTAGGATCCCAATTCGAATGGAACCGCGTAGTTAACCGCGGGCACAAGCAGAAACAGAAGAGCAAACTCAAATGGCACTTTGATTTCTTCGCCAATTGAGTTTGAGACGCTTTTGTCAAAACCCAGCTTAGCTAGCTGTCACAGTCTGGCCACCACGCACCTATCTTTCTCTCTCTCTCTTGAAGTCACGTGGATCCTCTACACGTGCTTTGAAGTTTGAACACTTCTTCTTGTCCTTCGGCCCTTGTCTTCTTCTCATCTACTTGTGTTTGAAAATTAGACTTGGATAAAAAAATATCCGCGGATCCAAGATTTAGTGGGCGTTTGGACATAAGAATTGTAAAATATCAGATAAAGTAAAATAAAAAAAAAATTCAAAGTGAAAATGATATTTGAGGATTAGAGTTGTGTTTGGACATTAATATATTTTTGGGCGTTTTCTGAATTTTTGTGAGTGATTTGAAATGAAAATTTTGAAAAATAATTTTTTGGAATTTTTTAAATTTTCGAAAAATTTTGAAATTCATCTTCGAGTGAATGAAAATTTTTATGGCCAAACATTGATTTTGAAAAGAAGTGAAAAAAATTTAAAACACAAAAAAACCTTTTTATGGCCAAACGGGCCCTTAAAGTTGCTGGTTCAATCTAAATAGTATTTTCAAACCTCATTAATAATAAAAAAAAGTGATTAAGAGACATTTTTCCTACAGATCAACCCGATGATACAGTTGAAGGCTGAATCTACGAGAATCTAGGAGCTAAGCTTGAAGATAGAAGAAGCTAAGCCATGGCAGTGCCGAGAAAATAGTTCAGAGAATTTAGAAGAGAGAAGAGAATGATTATTATTATTCTGAAAAAATGAATCTTAGTATATGGATTACAATGTATATAAAGGAATGGATCAGATGCAAGTGGATCACTAAAATGAAGGCTCTTCAACTAATCCTAACTAACTATGTAAATAACACTGACTTTGCCTAACTAACTCTGCCATATTAGCTTTACTCGTACTTAACTTCTACCACGTCAACTGCCAACTCAGCTCTCCTCTATGTCATGCAACAATACCCCGTGCAAAAGAACACCCTTGTCCTCAAGGGTGAAGGTAGGAAATCTGTGTTGCAAATCATAAAGGTAGTCCCAGGTGGCCTGAGCAGCATCAATGCCAGTCCACTTAACAAGAACTTGTCATATAGCATTATTCCCTCGCTTAACCAATCTTCTATCAAGAACAACTTCAGGCAAAGGATAGTAGGTGCTTGATAGATGCAAAATAGGAGGATGATTAATAACCATTGGGACTTCTAAGCACCTTTTAAGTAGAGAGACATAGAATGTGGGATGAATCAAGGCATCAGCTGGTAGTAATAGACGATAAGCAACTGCTCCCACCTTAGCTTCAATAGGATAAGGACCAAAATACTTTGCAGCTAGCTTATTGAAGGGCCTGTTGGATATAGAAACCTTCCCGTAAGGTTGCAGCTTCAAATATACCAACTCACCAACCTCAAAATGTCTATCGGTTTTGTGTTTGTTGGCCAAGTCTTTCATCCTCTGTTGAGCTCTTGACAAATGCCATTTCAGAAGCTTCTCTAGCTGCTAAGGATCTATCTACCACTTCAGTATCAGTTTCACCAACTAAGTAGGGAAGATGTATAGGGGGTTTCTGACCATAGAGAACTTCATAAGGAGTGCATTTAATAGAGGAATGGTAGGTCATATTATACCATCATTCAGCAAGAGACAAATAAGAGGACCAATCCTTTGGGCTACCAGAGCAAAAGTACCTTAGGTAAGTTTTTAAAGTTCTGTTTAAGACCTCAGTCTGCCTATCAGTTTGGGGATGGTAGGTTGTGGATCTTTGTAACTAAACTCTTTGTAAAGAAAAGAGTTCTTGCCAAAAAGTGCTGAGAAAAATAGGATCTCTATCGCTAGTCATAATGACAGGAAAACCATGTGTCGCGCCCCTTTTTCTAGCGAAAGTAAGTTTTGATACGTGACAACTCTTTTAAAGGAAGGGTATTAAAAGAGAAGAGTCACCACCTAACGATTTTAAGGTGCGTTAGGGCACCTATTTGCAAATAACTCTGTTTGACTAGTCAACGCCACCAAAAATCGGGTAACGGCCAGATTACCTCAAAGAGAAGCTGTTAAGCACTCTTCGAGGTCCACAACTGTGGATTCCGACCGAACTTTAGACTATGTGAATTATGTAATTAGGCTAGCTGATCAAATAAATAAAAGGGACATTCAGAAGTTGCAGAGTCTTTTTAAAACATATGAGAATCGGTACAAGTCTTAATGACAATAAAGATACAAACTATATTGATCTATGTTAAATGACTAAGTGTGAATAACACGCACATAAAGGAAGAAAAGGGGGAGGGGTCTTATGTCACAACCCAAACCAATGGGCCACAACGAGCATCCGGTATCTTACTCAACCTGGTACCAACATAACATATCTTTCTTATTGTACTTTCGTTGGCAAATGGGCCAAATGATCCGTCATGGGCTAACCAGAAAAACATAAGAGAATACTCAATATAGAACGACCCAACCTGACATAAAAACTTATACATGTGACATACGGGCCTATAAGGCCAACATGATCATTTGTAAACTCAAAACATAGGCCGGCAAGACCATACAAGCATTCGTATACATGACATCTGTCTACAAGCCTCTAAAAGTACATACATATCACAAAGGTCGAGGCAGGGCCCCGCCATACCAAACAATACACGTCTAAATCATACTGACCAAACAAGCAACTCCGGAGCAAATGGAGCGCAACAACATCTTCCACTGATCTGATGGCCTACTTGAAGGACTCTCGACTGGTCTATCAGAACCTGCGAGCATGAAACGCGGCGTCCCTAGGAAAAAGGGATGTCGGTACAAACAATGTACCGAGTATGTAACGTACATAAATAAGTACATAACAGATATGGAAGAAGTATAGGGTAAATGACTCAACCTGTAAGTCTGGATAACTCTGTAAATCATGAAATAAATGTAGTGTCATGCATATGTGTATGAATTTCATGTCGTGTATAGGTATATATTTCATAACGTCATCAGGCCTTTGAGGGCATCCCTTCATATCATCTCGGTCACTGTGGGCAAAATCATCAACGTATTGTCACGACCCCAAATACCCCGGTCGTGATGGCGCCTATCACAGTACTAGGCAAGCCAATCCAACATTTACCACATCAAATTTCCTTTTATAATTTTATCTTTCTAAAACAGTTAAGTATTAAATTCTTCATATGTAATATATAAACCAATAGAAATATGCGGAAAATCAATACCAAATATACTAACACAGCCTGAATCTGGTGTCACTAGTCATGAGCCTCTAAGTACAACCAAAGCACTGTTTGAATAATGCAAAATAGTCTGAAATAACAAAATGCTAAGATAGGAAGGAAGAAGGCAGGGCTGCGAATGCCGTGCTGCTACCTTGCGATCTCCGGATAAACTCTGAGAGTGCTGGAAGCTCTCACTCTGATGCTCGGGCACCTGGATCTGCACACAGGGTCAGGGAGTAACATGAGTACGCCAACTCAGTAAGTAACTAAAGTAAATAAAGTCTGAGCGCAGTGACGAGCATTTAAAATCATATAAGAAATCTCAACAGAAATATCAAGTCAAATCTGCAGTTCAATAATCAGTTATCTCGTAAAACTCTACTTTTTTATTAAAATCCTTTTAAGACATTTATTCAACATTTCTCAACAGAGGTTCAGTATAAAAGAAGAGTGAAAGCAGAATAATGTCATAAACAAGCCCCTCGGGCAGGGTATCACTCATAACTATAGCCCCTCGGGCAAGCCTCTCAATCACTCGTGACTCAGCTCTCGTCAATTAGTACTCACACTCAGCACTCCGGCTCAATAGATATCTCACAATAATAATAATAACTGTTGCGGCGTGCAACCCAATCCGTAAAATATAGTCGACTACGCTCACTGGGGGTGTACAAATTCCGGAGGGGCTCCTACAGCCCAAGTGTCACATCGCTGCGGCGCGCAGCCCGATCCAATACATATCGCTGCGTGCAACCCGATCCATATAAGTATCGCTGCGGCGTGCAGTCCGATCCATAATATATATATAATCCTCACCATTAGGTCCTCAACCTCTCCCAGTCATTAACCTCACGGCCTCTCGGGCATATCGATGAAAATCAGGGAACTCAGCCCAAACAATTTTCATATATTAAGAAGTAGAGTAATGAAACCGCTTTTAAACAATAAACAGTTAAAACATGACTGAGGATATGCTTTCAAATTAAATAGAGTGAGGAAAGTAGTAAGAAAAATACCCCTAAGGGTCTAAACGGTCGGCACAAGGCCCCAAACACGGCGTACGGCCCAAAATATAGTATACATCTCTAAAATACGGAATATCATAAGATTTCAAATCAAATACACGGCTTAGTAGCCGCTACAGGACGGACCAGGTCACAATCCCTACCGGTGCACGCCCACAAGCTCGTCACGTAGCATGTGCGTCACCTCATTTATCAAAACAATACGAAATATCGGGGTTTCATACCCTCAGGTCCAGATTTACAATGGTTACTTACCTCAAACCGGATGAAATACTACTCCTCGACGCCCTTGCCTCTCGACTCGGCCTCAACTCGCGTTGCATCTATCCAAAATCAGAATTATAACATCAATATATGCTAAGGGAACGAAGCCCATGAGAAAACAATCAAATTACATCAAAAATCCCGAAATTGGTCCAAACCCGACCCCGGGGCCTACGTCTCGGATTCCGATAAAAATCACAAAGCTAGAATTCTTACACTCTCACGAGTTCATACATATCAAATATATCAAAATCCGACCACGAACAACCCCTCAAATCCTCAAATCAAAGTCTCCAATTTCAAGCCCTAACTCCCAATTTTTCACCCTTAATCTCATAAATTTCATGCTTAAATAGTTGAAAATCAATATAGATTCGAGTTTTAGGTTCAATAATCTTACCTCCAAGCGTTTCCCTTCGAATCCCTCTTCAATCTCACCCAAAAAACTCCAAAACTACTCAACAATGGTGAAATATAGCCAAAAGTCACAAAGTCCCATAATAAAACATTCTTCCCAGGGATTTAAATTCCTTAATCGGGATCGCGGAAACAACCTCGCGATCGTGAAGCACAAAAACGGACTGCCCTCATTTAACTTACGCGATCGCATAAAATACCACGCGATCGCGAAGCTCTACCTCTGCTAACTCACGCGATCGCGGTCTCACCCACGCGATCGCATAGAACAAACCTCACCACTTCACACCAACTCATTTCCTTCTACGCGAACGCGACCCTTGCCACGCGTCATATCGCTGCAGCGCACAGCCCGATCCAGTACATATAGCTGCGGCGTGCAGCCCGATCCATAATATATATATATCGCTGCGGCGTGCAGCCCGTTCCATAATATATATATAATCCTCACCATTAGGTCCTCAACCTCTCTCAGTCATTAACCTCACGACCTCTCAGGCATATTGGTGAAAATCAGGGAACTCAGCCCAAATAGTTTTCATATATTAAGATGTATCGTAATGAAACCGGTTTTAAACAATAAACAGGTAAAACATGACAAAGGATATGCTTTCAAATCAAATAGAGTGAGGAAAGTAGTAAAAAAATACACCTAAGGGTCTAAACAGGTCAGCACAAGGCCCTAAACACGGCGTACAACCCAAAATATAGTATACATCTCCAAAATACGGAATATCATAAGATTTCAAATCAAATGCGTCACCTCATTTATCAAAACAATGCGACATACCGGGGTTTCATACCCTCAAGTCCAGATTTACAATGGTTACTTACCTCAAACCGGATGAAATACTACTCCTCGATGTCCTTGGCTCTCGACTCGGCCTCAACTCGCGTTGAATCTATCCAAAATCAGAATTATAACATCAATATATGCTATGGGAACGAAGCCCATGCGAAAACAATCAAATTACATCTAAAACCCCAAAATTGGTCCAAACCCGACCCACGGGCCCACATCTCAGGTTCCGATAAAAATCACAAAGCTAGAATCCTTACACTCTCACGAGTTCATACATATCAAATACATCAAAATCCGACCATAAACGACCCCTAAAATCCTCAAATCAAAGTCTCCAATTTCAAGCCCTAACTCCCAAATTTTAACCCTTAATCTCATAAATTTCATGCGTAAACTGTTGAAAATCAACATAGATTCGAGTTTTAGGTTCAATAATCTTACCTCCAAGTGTTTCCCTTCAAATCCCTCTTCAATATCACCCAAAAAACTCAAAAACCGCTCAACAATGGTGAAATATGGCCAAAGGTCGCGAAATCCCCTAATAAAACATTCTGCCCCGGGATTTAAATTCCTTAATCGCGATCGCGAAAAAAGCCTCACAATTGCGAAGCACAAAAACTGACTGCCCTCATTTAACCTTACCCGATCGCATAAAATACCACGCGATCGCGAAGCTCTATCTCTGCTAACTCACGCGATCGCGGTCTCATCCACGCGATCGCATAGAACAAACCTCACCACTTCACACCAGCTAATTCCCTTCTACTCGAACGCGACCCTTGCCACGTGTTTGCGAACAACAACTTCACAGCCAATCGCGATCGCGTCCTGACGTTTGCGATCGCGTAGAAAAAATTTCACCTCTGCCCAACTAGGCCTACGCGATCGCGGACCCTTCTACGCTATCGCGAAGAACAAATGTCTGCAACAGAACTGAAGAAAATCTGCAACTTTCAAAACAAGAATTTGATCCGTTTAACCACCCGAAACTCACCCGAGGCCCTCGGGACCTCAACCAAACATGCCAACATATCCCATAGAATCATTCAAACTTGTTCCAACCTTCGGAACGCTTAAAACAACATTACAACATCAAATCATCATCGAATTCAAGTCTAAGAAATTCCAAAACTTCCAAATTCTGCTTTCGATCAAAAAGTCTATCAAACCTCGTCCGAATGACCTGAAATTTTGCACACACGTCCCAAATGACACAACGGACCTACTCCAATTTCAAGAATTCCATTCCGACCCCTATATCAAAATTTCCACTACCAATCGGTAAACTCCAAAATTCTATTTTCGCCAATTCAAGCCTAAATCTACTCCGGACCTCCAATATACATTCCGATCATGCTCCTAAGTCCCAAATCACCTAACGAAGTTATCCGAACCATCGAAATTCACATCCAAGACCTTTTTCACATAAGTCAACATCCGGTTGACTTTTCCAACTCAAGCCTACTCAAAAGAGACTAAGTGACTCATTTCTCTACAAAATCATTCCGAACCCAAACTAACCAACACGATACCACATAATACAGCTGAACAAGACATAAAGAAGTAGAAATGGGGGAAACGGAGCGGTAACTCATGAAACGACCGGCCGGGTCGTTACATTCTCCCCCTCTTAAACAAACGTTCGCCCTCGAACGAGTCAAGAAACATACCTGAAGCCTCAAATAGGTGAGGATATCTGCTCCGCATCTCCCGCTCGGTCTCTCAGGTAGCCTCCTCCACGGGCCGACCTCTCCACTGCACTTTCACTAAAGCTATATCCTTTGATCTCAACTTTCGAACTTGACGCTCCAAAATAGCCGCTGGCTCTATATCATAGGTCAAATCTCCCTCTAACTGAACTGTGCTGAAATCCAAAACATGAGACGGATCGCCAATATACTTCCAGAGCATAGAAATATGAAATACCGGATGCACACTCGACAAGCTGGGTGGCAAAGCGAGCTCATAAGCCACCTCCCCAATCCTCCGAAGCACGAACCGAGGACTCAATTTTCCCTTCTTCCCAAATCTCATTACACCCTTCATGGGTGAAACCTTTAGAAGAACCCTCTCCCCAAGCATGTAAGTGTCACGCCCCAACCTCGGGAGGCGCGACCGGTGCTCAATCGAGTGAACCTAACCGAGCAAGCCTTATTAACACTTTCTACCCAACTCGATACGATTAAGGAAACCCTGCTTTCATTTATTTAGACAATAGCAAAATCGAACATTCACATTATTAATTCTTTTTCATGTCGTAAACCTTAAACAATGGTTAAGTTTTCAAGATTTCATACAGTTACAGCTTAGAAGAACTAGAGTTTAGAATTACTACACATTTCATTGACCCGTCTAACACCCATACATAACCCACACAAATGTCTACAGAGCCTCTATGGATACAAAAGATAATTATGACAACGGCGGCAACAAGGCCCCGGCTATACCTCAAAAGTGGAAGTCTACAACAAAAGATGTACAACATAACCCCTTGAAGGAAACAGGGGCTCACCAAGGCTTTGAGAGGAGGACACTCCGCTATGCGTGACCGGCACTGTCTGCTATAAAGCCAACTACATTCATTTAAAAATATAGCACCCCCGACAAAAGGGACGTTAGTACCATGGAATATTACTAGTATATATAACTAAACACCATCTAGTTAGAAAGAACTATCATACAAGAATAAGGAAATCACAAGTCTAATTCAAAAGCTTTAAAATGATCACCACCTCATCAAATAAAAGAATCATACAACTTTCACATAATTTTCCATTGCTTTTTGTTTGGGGCATTTCATATTGTTCATGATTATTCGCAATACCACCGCTTCTTGAGCAGAGTCCGATCACGACCCGATCGGCTAGGTTGCCTCATTTGAGACATATACCTCAATCACAATCTCATTCTCCTTTTTCCGAAATTCAATATCAGCACCACCATGTGTGCGGATAGGCCGCCTTACCAAGGCGTTGTTCCTTTCTCATCAATCATCTCGTTTCAATCTTTGTTTCACATATATCGATTCATAGGCACTTGGGGCCACAATTATCACATCACTCTTAGCACTAGGCCACATTTCACATCATTTCTAATTTCAATTTTAGCCTTGCAATTTAGGATAATAGGTGCACACAAGAGAAATTTAAGTTGAAAGCATAGATAAGATTTCACATAGATGGCACAACAATCGTAGTTTCAATCTGGATTTGAGGTCTAGGCATTTCAATACATGATTTATATTCTTCGCACCTTTTTAAATTATCAAGAATAGCATATCGATCATATTGAGACACACCTTTCACGTATATAAAGTTGCAACACCAATTCATGTGAAATTAACAATCAATACATCAATCTAACTTTAATCTTACCGCATTTACACAAACACCAACGGAGCTCAATTTCTAAAAAAGAGGGGATTTTAGCCATACATACCTCAATAGAGTTTTTCTTAAATTCTTACAAAATTGAACCAAGAATTAGAGACATGGTTAAGATTCTAGCTCATTTGAGCATATTATCAAGTACTAAGTGTGCATTGTGATTTTAGGACCCTTTAGTAAGAGATTTTCTTCAATCTTATACTCCAATTGCTATCTTTTTAGTTCACAACCTCCCCATACCCTATTATCTTTTATTCATGCAAGGAAATCCATTTTTATACCCATGAACCCACAAGCTAATTACTCATTCTAGTGCGAATTTCGAAGCCAAAGGTTAGGGCTCAAGTTCTTACCTCTTGGGGTGAAGGCCTAGCAGCTATACTTGAAATTCTTCAAGGGTTTAGGCAAGAATTGGGTGGGGACTTGATGAAGATCACTCTCTCTCTCTATCTCTCTCGCTCTCTCTCTAGAACTTCCTCTCTCACTCTATTTGCAGTAAAATAACATAAAAAGGGTCTAATGAGGTGTTTTTAATGGGATGGGGTCGGGGTTTAAAAGTTAGAAAATAGGAGCCCCGACACAATCTGCGATCGCATATGCGATCGCATAATTGACATGCGGCCCGTAGAAGGGACCGCAAAAATGGCTTCAAAAACCTGAACAAACTACCCGGGTATGCGACAAGAATGCGGTCCGCATACCTGTTCTGCGATCGCATAATGCACTGCAGAACCGCTCCTCGCAAAATTCCAAGGGGATTATGCGATGACTATGCGGCCCGCATATTGATTATGTAATCGCATAATGGGCCGCATAGTTGACCTCAAAATTACCATCAAACTGTCTGACTCTGCAGCGACTATGCGGTCCGCGTAACTATTATGCGACCGCATAATGGACCGCATAAATGCACTTTTCTGGAAAACATTTTTTTTCCTTAAATTTTTAATGCATAGATCAGTCCAAAGTGCCCGAGCTCTCGGGTTTTGAGTAGCAATTTTCACGTGGCCTTACATCCTCCCCCACTTAGGATAACTCGTCCTCGAATGAGGATCAAGGTTCACTCATTAGCAATCTTTATGCAACCTCAGCTTTTCAACATGAAACGTATCAACAGCCCCAAATTTGGCTAACTCCCTAGATTTTCAAAAAATTTGCCAGAGTTTCCTTTGTATCTAGGCCTATCCACCTGACAGAGAGCCCCCAAAAATATATCCTAACAGCATATACATATTCCATAGACATCACATAACTTGTACCATACAAACCATGGCCGCATAGGCAATCATATAACCAAAACGAAACAGAACAATTTTACATAGATCAAATTAAAGGATACAGAGTTCATAGGAACCAAATACATAAAAGCTATTACATGGCTATACAAACAAATGTGGGTACTTCCTTCTCATTTCTTCCTCGGCTTCCCAAGTGGCTTCCTCAACCTGCTGGTTCCGCCATAACACTTTTACGGAGGCAGTTTCCTTATTTCTCAATTTCCAGACTTGCTTGTTAAGAATGGCAACTGGAACTTCTTCATAAGACAGTTCTTCATTAACCTCAATAGTTTCAACTGGCACAATGGTGGACGGATCTCCCACTACCTTCTTCAACATAGACACATGGAAGACTGGGTGTACCAGTGACATCTCAGGTGGCAGCTCGAGCTTGGATGCCACCTGACCAATCCTCTGAATGATTTTGTATGGGCCGACATACCTTGGACTCAATTTTCCTTTCTTTCCAAACCGCATGATACCCTTCATGGGGGAAACCTTCAAAAATACCCAGTCATCTTCCTTGAACTCCAAATCTCTGCGACAAACGTCCGAATAAGACTTTTGGCGACTCTGAGCAGTTTTCAACCTCTCCTTAATAATCTTGACTTTCTCCATAGCCTGATGCATGAGGTCCGGCCCTATCAATTCAGCTTCTCCAACCTCAAACCACCAAATGGGAGACCTACATCTCCTACCATACAATGCCTCAAATGGTGCCATCTGGATGCTAGCGTGGAAGCTGTTGTTATAGGCAAATTCTATGAGTGGCAAATGGTCATCCCAGCTACCCTTGAAATCGAGAACACAAGCATGCAACATGTCCTCAAGCATCTGAATAGTCCGCTCTGCTTCAGTCTGAGGGTGAAAAGCTGTGCTATGATTTACCTGCGTGCCCAAACCTTGCTGAAATTTCTTCCCAAAGTTGGCCTTGAACTGAGCCCCTCGATCTGAAATGATTGAGACTGGAGTACCATGCAACCTGACTATTTCCTTGATATACAACTGAGCATACTGTTCCGCTGTGTCGGTAGATTTGACTGGAAAGAAGTGCGCTGATTTCGAAAGTCGATCCACGATCACCCAAATTAAGTCAAACTTGCGCGGAATGCGCGGTAACCCTACCACAAAATCTATGTTGATCATCTTCCATTTCCACATTGGAGACTCTATGCTTTGAGCTAATCCACCGGGCCTTTGATGTCCGGCCTTCACTTGTTGATAGTTCGGACATCTTGCCACAAAGTCTGCCACCACCTTTTTCATATTGTTCCAACAATAAACTTCCTTGATATCATGATACATTTTTGTAGAACCTGGGTGCACAGAATACCCGGAAGTGTGAGCTTCTGCCATGATCCTTTCCCGAAGACCGTCAATATCTGGAACACATAGGCGGCCTTGTTACCGTAGGGTACCATCATCCATGCCAAAGGAAAAAGTTGTGGTCTTGTGTTTATGAATCCCCTCTTTCAGTTGTGCTAATAATGGATTGTTGAATTGCTTCTCTTTCACCTCCGCCACAAGCGACGATTCAGCCCTATTCTGCACAATTATCCCTCCTTCATTAGAGTCCGCAAGGCGAACTCCATAACTCTTTTGTCTCGACTGCGCTGTACGAAGCCGCTCCCCGATCACCTTCACCTTGTCTAAAGCATCCTGCACTAAGTCTGTACCCAAAAGCCTAGCCTTACCCGGCTTAAACCAACCAACTAGAGATCTACACCGTCTCCCATATAGAGCCTCATATGGAGCCATCTCAATAATCGATTGATAACTGTTGTTGTAAGCAAACTCCGCAAGCTGTAGAAACTGATCCCATGACCCTTCAAAATCAATGACACAAGCGCGCAACATGTCCTCCAGTATCAGAATAGTGCGCTCGGACTGCCCGTCCGTCTGAGGGTGAAACGCTATGCTCAACTCAACCTGAGTACCCACCTCTCGCTGCACGGCCCTCCAAAACTTTGAAGTGAACTGAGCACCTCTATCTGAAATGATGGAAATTGGAACCCCATGCAGGCGAACAACCTATAAGACATAAATCTCTGCTAACCGCTCAGAGGAATAGGCAGTACACACAGGAATGAAGTGCGCAGACTTGGTTTGCCGATCCACAATCACCCAAATAGCTTCGAACTTCTTCAAAGTCCGTGGGATCCCAACTACAATGTCCATGGTGATCTGCTCCCACTTCCACTCTGGAATATCCATCTGCTGAAGCAAGCCACCCGCTCTCTGATGCTCATATTTCACCTGCTGACAATTGAGGCACCAAGCTACAATTCCCACAATATCCTTCTTTATCCTCCTCCACCAATAATGCTGTCTCTAATCTTGATACATCTTCGCGGCACCCGGATGAATGGAATATCGTGAGCTATGGGCCTTCTCTAAGATCAACTCCCGAAGCCCATCCACATTGGGAACGCATATCCGGCCTTGCATCCTCAATACCCCATCATCACCAATAGTCATATCTCCGGCATCATCGTGCTGAACTCTGTCCTTAAGGACAAGCAAATGAGGATCATCATACTGGCGCTCTCTGACGCGATCAAATAAGGAAGACCGAGAAATCACACAAGCTAAGACCCGACTAGGCTCCGAAATATCCAACCTCACGAACCGATTGGCCAAGGACTGAACATCAACTTCAAGAGGTCTCTCCCCAACAGGAATATACGCCAAACTCCCCATACTCACCGTCTTCCTACTCAAGGCATCGGCCACTATATTGGCCTTCCCCGGATGGTACAAGATAGTAATATCATAGTCCTTTAGCAGCTCCAGCCATCTCCGCTACCTTAAATTTGAGATCCTTCTGCTTGAACAAGTGTTGGAGGCTACGATGATCAGTGAACACCTCACAAGACACACCATACAGATAATGCCTCCAAATCTTCAATGGGTGAACAATGGCAGCCAACTCCAAATCATGAACATGGTAGTTCTTCTCATGGGGCTTCAACTGACGAGAAGCATAAGCAATAACTCTACCCTCCTGCATCAACACACACCCAATACCAACTCTCAAAGCATCACAATAAACTGTATATGAACCTGAAGCTGATGGCAAAACTAACACTGGAGTTGGGGTCAAGGTAGTCTTGAGCTTCTGAAAGCTTGCCTCACACTCATCCGACCACCTGAATAAAGCACCCTTTTGAGTCAATTTGGTCAAGGGTGATGCAATAGATGAAAATCCCTGAACGAACTGATGGTAGTAGCCCTCCAAACCAAGGAAGTCGCGAATCTCTGTGGCTGTGGACGATCTGGGTCAACTCTGAACCGCCTCTATCTTCTTTGGATCAACCTGAATACCCTCGCTGGACACCACGTACCCCAAGAAAGCCACTGAACTGAGCCAAAACTCATATTTGGAGAACTTTGTGTAAGCATTTAAATTTTATTGAATTTAAATCCATAAAATAATTTGGACCATATTAAATTCAAGACATTAGTCCAAACAAATCATGTGGCTAGTAAATTGGGCTAATTATTAAAAGCCAATATACGTGTTGGGCTAGTCCATTTAATTGGACTATAAATTAAATGATAAGCCCACTTCAGTAGCCCGAGGTCCAAATGGCTATTAGCCCGTCTTAAAGCCCAGGCTCATGCCACATGTCAAGTGACGTGGCAATCCAAGACAAACAACTGAGCCAATGAAATCATGCCATGTGTCAAAATGACAAGGCATGCCCAGTCACACTGAAAGGCAATGAAATCGTGCCACGTGTGCAAGTGACATGTTCTAGCCAATCAAATGCGGCCATGTCACTCTTCAATCTGATTGGTCGGAAAGAGTTTGTTCTTGTCATAACTATTCCCTTCCACAACTATAAATAGGGGTCTTCATAACCCAAAAAAGGACCAGAAGTTATAACAAGAAGCAAGAGAGAGCTCGTGGATCAAACGCCGCAAATTTCTCTACAAGTTTCAAGCTTCAAGAAATCAAGTTCAAGCTGAAAAACGAAGAACGAATCAAGATCAAGTTCAAGCAATCAAGCTCAAGCTCAAGCTCAAGAACAAGATCATCGTTCGTGGAAGAAAATATAGATTCAAGATCAAGCTCAAAGGCCCTTGAATTTATTTACTATTGGAAGGAAGAATCAGAGGATTCATAGAGATTGTAACACTCAAATATTCGAAATAAAATACTACGATTGTTGCAATATTTTTCGGTCTTGATTTTATTTTCTCGTCCGCAATTTATTGTCTACACTTTGCATAAAGCTTCTCCTCCCTCAGTCTCTGCAACACAACTCTCAAATGCTCAGCGTGCTCCTCCTAACTACGCAAGTACACCAGAATATTATCAATGAAAATAATCACGAACGAGTCAAGATAAGGCCGAAACACATAGTTCATCAAATGCATGAACGCTGCTAAGGCATTGGTCAGCCCAAAAGACATCACAAGGAACTCATAATGACTATATCGGGTCATGAAAGCTGTCTTAAGAATATCCGAGTCCCTGATCTTCAACTGGTGATACCCTGAACGGAGATCAATCTTGGAGAACACTCTCGCTCCTTGAAGCTGGTCGAATAAATCATCAATGCGAGGCAAAGGGTACTTGGTTTTTATTGTAACTTTGTTCAACTGCCTGTAATCAAGGCACATTCTCATCGTGCCATCCTTATTTTCACAAATAGAACGGGCGCACCCCAAGGGGACACATTAGGCCAAATGAACCCCTTATCAAGGAGTTCCTGAAGCTGCTTCTACAACTCTTTCAACTCTGCCGGTGCCATACGATACGGTGGAATAGAAATGGGCTGAGTGCCCGGCACCAAATCAATACCAAAGTTAATATCCCTGTCCGGTGGCATGCCCGGTAGATTTGCAGGAAACACATCGGGAAAATCCCTCACTACAGGAGCAGAATAAATACTAGGAGTCTCTGCACTAACATCCCTCACAAAGGCTAAGTATGAAAGACAACCCTTCCCAACCATCCGCTGGGCCTTCAGAAATGAGATCACCCTACTGGGGACAAAATCAGTCGAACCTCGCCACTCAATCCATGGCACACCCTGCATAACCAACGTCACTATCTTAGCATGACAGTCCAATATAGCACGATAAGGAGATAGCCAATCCATGCCTAATATCACATCAAAGTCCACCATACAAAGCAACAAAAGGTCCACTCGGGTCTCCAAACCCCCAATAGTCACCACACACGATCGATATACGCGGTCCACCATAATAGTATCGCCTATCGGAGTAGATACACGAATAGATGAAACAAGACACTCACGGGTCTTATCCAAATAACGAGCAAAATATGATGACACATATGAAAAAGTGGAACCATGATCAAATAATATAGAGGCATCTCTGTGGCAGACTGAGACAATACCTGTAATCACAGCATCTGGAGCAATAGCATCTGGTCTGGTTGGGAGTGCATAGAAACGGGCTTGACCACCACCTGATCGACCTCCCCCTTTGGGGCGACCCCTAGCTGACTGACCCCCACCCTTAGCTGCCTGAGCGGGTGGTGAAGTAACTGGAGCCGAAGTCGAGAGCTGACTCCTCTACTGAGATGGACCCTAAAAAAGATAAGGACACTGCTTCCTCATATGTCCGAACTCTCCACACTTGTAACAACTCCCTGGTGCGGGGAACGGGGACTGAAGGGAACCCCTGGCTTCGGAATGACCAATAGAAGGACCTGGAATGGAAGAGCCTTGAGCTGATGGAGCACGAGAGGAACTCTGGGATGGTAGGGCGCTGAGGGATAAATGGCCCTGATGAGAACCGTGAGAACCATGGCCCGAAGATGCCCCACGATGAGCTGGGCGAGCCAACTGAGCATGCCTGAAGGGACGACCTCTACCGTGCTAAAACTGGCCTCTCGAAGGAGCGCCGCTAAAACTACCAGATCCTCGAGGCCTCTTGGCCTCCCTCTCATCTCGCTCCTGGCGACGAACTGACTCAATCTCTCGAGCAATATCAACAACCTGCTCAAAGGTAGTACCGGACATCCTCTCCCTAGTCATGAGAATCCGAAGCTGATATGTGAGGCCGTCCACGAACCTCCTGATCCTCTCCCTGTCTGTAGGAACCAACCAAACAGCATGACAAGCTAACTGTGAAAATCTCATCTCATACTGCGTCACAGTCATATCTACCTGAAGCATTTGCTCGAACTGCCTGCGCAGCTCCTCTCTTCGGGACTATGGCACATACTTCTCCAAAAAGAGAACGGAAAACTGCTGCCACGTAAGGGGCGCTGCATTAACCGGCCTATACCTCTCATAAGCCTCTAACCAAGTAAAGGCAACTCCAGAAAACTGAAACCTAGTAAATACTACCCCGCTGGTCTCCAGAATACCTGCTGTACGAGAATCCTCTAACACTTGTCCAAGAAACTCTGGGCATCCTCGCCCTCTGTACACTAAAGTCGGAGGCTGAAGTCTACCAATCCACTCCAATTGACGCTGCTCGTCCTCAGGAAAAACTGGTACTACAAAACCTTGAGCGGGTGCAACCGGCTGAGCTGGTGGTGCCTCCCACAACCTAAAAAGTGGCTGCGGCAGTAGAAACTGCAACTTCTTGAGCAAGACTAGTGCACACGGTCAAGATCTGAGCCAAGGTCTCCTGAAGACCCGTAATGACAATAGGCACTGCAGGTGCCTGAGCTGGTCCTGCTGGAGCATCCCCCATTGGAATTTGATCATGAACTGGGGCGGCTAGTGGATCTGCAGGTGTTGCCCCATCTGCTGTACGGGATACACCCCTGCCCCTACCATGGCCTCGACCGCGACCTTGGCCTCTAGTGGCCCCAACTGGTAGTCGTCTGTCCTGACTGGTAGCACGTGTCCTCACCATCTGTGAGAGAATAGAATAACAGAAGTTTAGTACTAGAATTAACAGATTCGAACGACAGGAATTTCAAGAATGTGAAGTTTTTCCTAAAGGTTCTGTAGCCTCCCAAGGATAAGTACAAACATCTCCGTACCAATCCGTGAGACTCTACTAAACCGGCTCATGAAGTGTGAGACCTATGTAACCTAGGCTCTGATACCAACTTGTCACGACCCCAAATACCCCGGTCGTGATGGCGCCTATCACAGTACTAGGCAAGCCAATCCAACATTTACCACATAGAAATTCCTTTTATAATTTCATCTTTCTAAAATAGTTAAGTCTCAAATTCTTCATATGCAACATATAAACTAACAGAAATGTGCGGAAAACTAATACCAAATATACTAACACAGCCCGAATCTGGTGTCACTAGTCATGAGCCTCTAAGTACAACCAAAGCACTGTCTGAATAATACAAAATAGTCTGAAATAACAAAATGCTAAGATAGGAAGGAGGAAGGCAGGGCTGCGAACGCCGTGCAGCTACCTTGCGATCTCCGAATAAACTCTGAGAGTGCTGGAAGCTCTCACTCTGATGCTCGGGCACCTTGATCTGCACACAGGGTGCAGGGAGTAACGTGAGTACGCTAACTCAGTAAGTAACTAAAGTAAAGAAAGTCTGAGTGCAGTGACATGCATTTAAAATAATATAAGAAATCTCAACAGAAATATCAAGCCAAATCTGCAGTTCAATAATCAGTTATCTCGTAAAACTCCAGTTTCTATTAAAATCCTTTTAAGACATCTATTCAACATTTCTCAACAGAGATTCAATATAAAAGAAGAGTGAAAGCAGCATAATGTCATAAACAAGCCCCTCGGGCAGGGCATCACTCATAAGTATAGTCCCTCGGGCAAGCCTCTCAGTCACTCGTGACTCAGCTCACGTCAATTAGTACTCACACTCAGCACTCCGACTCAATAGATATCTCACAATAATAATAATAACTGCTGCGGCGTGCAGCTCGATCCGTAATATATAGTCGACTACGCTCACTAAGGGTATACAGACTCCGGAGGGGCTCCTACAGCCCCAGCGTCATATCGCTGCGGCGCGCAGCCCGATCCAGTACATATAACTGCGGCGTGCAGCCCGATCCATAATATATATATATATCGCTGCGGCGTGCAGCCCGTTCCATAATGTGTATATAATCATCACCATTAGGTCTTCAACCTCTCTCAGTCATTAACCTCACGACCTCTCAGGCATATCGGTGAAAATCAGGGAACTCAGCCCAAATAGTTTTCATATATTAAGATGTATCGTAATGAAACCGGTTTTAAACAATAAAGGTAAAACATGACTAAGGATATGCATTAAAATCAAATAGAGTGAGGAAAGTAGTAAAAAAATACACCTAAGGGTCTAAACAAGTCGGCACAAGGACCTAAACACAGCGTACAACCCAAAATATAGTATACATCTCCAAAATACGGAATATCATAAGACTTCAAATCAAATACGCGGCTTAGTAGCCGCTAAGGGACGAACCAGGTTACATTCCCTACCGGTGCACGCCCACACGCTCGTCACCTAGCATGTGCGTCACCTGATTTATCAAAACAATACGAAATACCGGGGTTTCAACTCTCAGGTCCAGATTTACAGTGGTTATTTACCTCAAACCGGATGAAATACTACTCCGCGATGTCCTTTCCTCCCGACTCGA
This sequence comes from Nicotiana attenuata, assembly GCF_001879085.1. NCBI lineage: Eukaryota > Viridiplantae > Streptophyta > Magnoliopsida > Solanales > Solanaceae > Nicotiana > Nicotiana attenuata. The sequence goes on along the minus strand of NW_017670703.1, from coordinate 241,798 downwards.
CCTCAACTCGCGTTGAATCTATCCAAATCAGAATCATAACATCAATATATGCTAAGGGAATGAAGCCCATGCGAAAACAATCAAATTACATCAAAAACCCCGAAATTGGTCCAAACCCGACCCACGAGCCCACATCTCAGATTCCAATAAAAATCACAAAGCTAGAATCCTTACACTCTCACGAGTTCATACATATCAAATACATCAAAATCCGACCATAAACGACCCCTCAAATCCTCAAATCAAAGTCTCCAATTTCAAGCCCTAACTCCCAAATTTTCACCTTTAATCTCATAAATTTCATGCGTAAACTGTTGAAAATCAACATAGATTCGAGTTTTAGGTTCAATAATCTTACCTCCAAGTGTTTCCCTTCGAATCCCTCTTCAATGTCACCCAAAAAACTCCAAAATCTCTCAACAATGGTGAAATATGGCCAAAGGTGGCAAAATCCCCTAATAAAACATTCTGCCCCGGGATTTAAATTCCTTAATCGCGATCGCGAAAACAGCCTCACAATCGCGAAGCACAAAAACTGACTGCCCTCATTTAACCTTACACGATCGCATAAAATACCACGCGATCGCGAAGCTCTATCTCTGCTAACTCACGTGATCGCGGTCTCATCCACGCGATCGAATAGAACAAACCTCACCACTTCACAATAGCTAATTCCCTTATACTCGAACGCGACCCTTGCCACGTGTTTGGGAAAAACAACTTCACAGCCAATCGCGATCGCGTCCTGACCTTTGCGATCGCGTAGAACAAATTTCACCTCTGCCCAACTAGTCCTACGCGATCCCGGACCCTTCTACGCTATCGCGAAGAACAAATGTCTGCAACAGAATTGATGAAAATCTGCAACTTTCAAAACAAGAATTTGATCCGTTTAACCACCCGAAACTCACCCGAGGCCCTCGGGACCTTAACCAACCATGCCAACATATCCCATAGCATCATTCAAACTTGTTCCAACCTTCGGAACGCTTAAAACAACATCACAACATCAAATCTTCATCGGATTCAAGCCTAAGAAATTCCAAAACTTCCAAATTCTGCTTTCGATCAAAAAGTCTATCAAACCTCGTCCGAATGACTTGAAATTTTGCACACACGTCCCAAATGACACAACAGACCTACTCCAATTTCAGGAATTCCATTCTGACCCCTATATCAAAATTTCCACTACCAACCAGTAAACGCCAAAATTCTATTTTCGCCAATTCAAGCCTAAATCTACTCCGAACCTCCAAAATACATTCCGATCATGATCCTAAGTCCCAAATCACCTAACGAAGTTATCCGAACCATCGAAATTCACATCCGAGACCTTTTTTACATAAGTCAACATCCCGTTGACTTTTCCAACTCAAGCCTACTCAAAAGAGACTAAGTGATTCATTTCTCTACAAAACCACTCCGAACCCAAAATAACCAACACGATACCACATAATACAGCTGAACAAGACATAAAGAAGCAGAAATGGGGGAAACGGAGCGGTAACTCATGAAACGACCGGCCGGGTCGTTACGTTCTCCCCCTCTTAAACAAACGTTCGCCCTCGAACGAGTAGAGAAACATACCTGAAGCCTCATATAGGTGAGGATATCTGCTCTGCATCTCCCACTCGGTCTCTTAGGTAGCCTCCTCCACGGGCCGACCTCTCCACTGCACTTTCACTAAAGCTATATCCTTTGATCTCAACTTTCGAACTTGACGCTCCAAAATAGCCGCTAGCTCCACATCATAGGTCAAATCTCCCTCTAACTGAACTGTGCTGAAATCCAAAACATGAGACGGATCGCCAATATACTTCCAGAGCATAGAAACATGAAATACCGGATGCACACTCGACAAGCTAGGTGGCAAAGCAAGCTCATAAGCCACCTCCCCAATCCTCCGAAGCACGAACCGAGGAATCAATTTTCCCTTCTTCCCAAATCTCACTACACCTTTCATGGGTGAAACCTTAAGAAGAACCCTCTCCCCAACCATGTAAGTGTCACGCCCCAACCTCGGGAGGCGCGACCGACGCTCAATCGAGTGAACCCAACTGAGCAAGCCTTATTAACACTTTCTACCCAACTCGATACGATTAAGGAAACCCTGCTTTCATTTATTTAGACAATAGCAAAATCAAACATTCACATTATTAATTCATTTTCATGTCGTAAACCTTAAACCATGGTTAAGTTTTCAAGATTTCATACAGTTACAGCTTAGAAGAACTAGAATTTAGAATTACTACACAGTTCATTGACCCATCTAACACCCATACATAACCCACACAAACGTCTACAGAGCCTCTATGGATACAAAAGACAATTATGACAACGGCGGCAACAAGGCCCCGGCTATACCTCAAAAGTGGAAGTCTACAACACAAGATGTACAACATAACCCCTTGAAGGAAAAAGGGGCTCACCAAGGCTTTGAGAGGAGGACACTCCGCTACGCGTGACCGGCATTGTCCGCTATAAAGCCACCTACATTCATTTAAAAATATAGCACCCCTGGCAAAAGGGACGTTAGTACCATGGAATAGTACTAGTATGTATAACTAAACACCATCTAGTTAGAAAGAAGTATCATACAAGAATAAGGAAATCACAAGTATAATTCAAAAGCTTTAAAATGATCACCACCTCATCAAATAAAAGAATCATACAACTTTCACATAATTTTCCATTGCTTTTAGTTTGGGGCATTTCATATTGTTCATCATTATTCGCAATACCACCGCTATCTTGAGCGGAGTCCGATCACGACCCGATCGGCTAGGTTGCCTCATTTGAGATATATACCTCAATCACAATCTCATTCTCCTTTTTCCGGATTTCAATATCAGCACAATACCACCATGTGTGCGGCATGGCGTCCGATCACGGCCCGATCGGCTAGGCCGCCTTACCAAGGCGTTGTTCCTTTCTCATCAATCATCTCGTTTCAATCTTTGTTTCACATTTATCAATTCATAGGCACTTGGGGCCACAGTTATCACATCACTCTTGGCACTAGGCCATATTTCACATCATTTCCAATTTCAATGTTAGCCTTGCAATTTAGGATAATAGGTGTACAGAAGAGCAATTTAAGTTTAAAGAATAGATAAGATTTCACATAGATGGCACAACAATCGCAGTTTCAATCTTAATTTGAGGTCTAGGCATTTCAATACATGATTTATATTCTTCGCACCGTTTTAAATTATCAAGAATAGCATATCGTTCATATTGAGACACACCTTTCACGTATATAAAGTTGCAACACCAATTCATGTGAAATTAACAATCAATACATCAATCCAACTTTAATCTTACTGCATTTACACAAACACCAACGGAGCTCAATTTCTAAAAAAAAGGGGGTTTTAGCCATACATACCTCAATAGAGCTTTTTCTTAAATTCTTACAAAATTCCGGAAATCTTAGCAACTTCAATCTATTTTGTGGGAATTACAAATTGAACCAAGAATTAGAGACATGATTAAGATTCTAGCTCATTTGAGCACATTATCAAGTACTAAGTGTGCATTGTGATTTTAGGACCCTTTAGTAAGAGATTTTCTTCAATCTTATACTCCAATTGCTATCTTTTTAGTTCACAACCTCCCCATACCCTATTATCTTTTATGCATGCAAGGAAATCCATTTTTATACCCATGAACCCACAAGCTAATTACTCATTCTAGTGCGAATTTCGAAACCAAAAGTTAGGGCTCAAGTTCTTACCTCTTGGGGTGAAGGCCTAGCAGCTATACTTGAAATTCTTCAAGGGTTTAGGCAAGAATTGGGTGGGGACTTGATGAAGATCACTCTCTCTCTCTATCTCTCTCTCTCTCTCTCTCTCTCTCTCTCTATTTGCAGTAAAATAACATAAAAAGGGTCTAATGGGGTGTTTTTAATGGGATGGGGTCGGGGTTTAAAAGTTAGAAAATAGGAGCGCCGACACAATCTGCGATCGCATAATTGACATGCGGCCCGCAGAAGGGACCGCAAAAATGGCTTCAAAAACCTGAACAAACTGTCCGGTTATGCGACAAGAATGCGGTCCGCGTACCTGTTCTGCGGTCGCATAATGCACCGCAGAACCGCCCCTCGCATAATTCCAAGGGGATTATGCGATGACTATGCGGCCCGCATATTGATTATGCAATCACATAATGGGCTGCATAGTTGACCTCAAAATTACCATCAAACTGTCTGACTCTGTGGGGACTATGCGGTCCACGTAACTATTATGCGACCGCCTAATGGACCGCATAAATGCACTTTTCCGGAAAACATTTTTTTTCCCTTAAATTTTTAATGCATAGATCAGTCCAAAGGGCCCGAGATCTCGGGTTTTGAGTAACAATTTTCACGGGGCCTTACATCCTCCCCCACTTAGGATCATCGTCCTCGAATGAGGATCAAGGTTCACTCATTAGCAATCTTTATGCAACCTCAGCTTTTCAACATGAAACGTATCAACAACCCCAAATTTGGCTAACTCCCTAGATTTTCAAAAAATTTGCCAGAGTTTCCTTTGTATCTAGGCCTATCCACGTGACAGAGAGCCCCCGGAAACATATCCTAACAGCATATACATATTCCATTGACATCACATAACTTGTACCATACTAACCATGGCCGCATAGGCAATCATATAACCAAAACGAAACAGAACAGTTTTACATAGAGTAAATTAAAAGATACAGAGTTCATAGGAACCAAATACATAAAAGCTATTACATGGCTATACAAACAAATGTGGGTACTTCCTTCTCATTTCTTCCTCGGCTTCCCAAGTGGCTTCCTCAACCTGCTGGTTCCGCCATAACACTTTTACGTAGGCAGTTTCCTTATTTCTCAATTTCCAGACTTGCCTGTCAAGAATGGCAACTGGAACTTCTTCATATGACAAATATTCATTAACCTCAATAGTTTCAACTGGTACAATAGTGGACGGATTTCCCACTACCTTCCTCAACAAAGACACATGGAAGACTGGGTGTGCCAGTGACATCTCAGGTGGCAGCTAGAGCTTGTATGCCACCTGACCAATCCTCTGAATGATTCTATATGGGCCGACATACCTTGGACTCAATTTTCCTTTCATTCCAAACCGCATGATACCCTTTATGGGGGAAACCTTAAAAAATACCCAATCATCTTCCTTGAACTCCAAATCTCTACGACAAACGTTCGAATAAGACTTTTGGCGACTCTGAGCAATTTTCAACCTCTCCTTAATAATCCTGACTTTCTCCAAAGCCTGATACATGAGGTCCGGCCCTATCAATTCAGCTTCTCCAACCTCGAACCACCCAATGGGAGACCTACATCTCCTACCATACAATGCCTCAAATGGTGCCATCTGGATGCTAGCGTGGAAGCTGTTGTTATAGGCAAATTCTATGAGTGGCAAATGGTCATCCCAGCTACCCTTGAAATAGAGAGCACAAGCACGCAACATGTCCTCAAGCATCTGAATAGTCTTCGCTGCTTGTCGGTTAGTCTGAGGGTGAAAAGCTGTGCTAAGATTTACCTGCGTGCCCAAACCTTGTTGAAATTTCTTCCAAAAGTTGGCCTTGAACTGAGCCCCTCGATCTGAAATGATTGAGACTGGAGTACCATGCAGCCTGACTATTTCCTTGATATACAACTGAGCATACGGTTCCGCTGTGTCGGTAGATTTGACAGGCAAGAAGTGCGCTGATTTTGAGAGTCGATCCACGATCACCCAAATTGAGTCGAACTTGCGCAGAGTGCACGGTAACCCTACCACAAAATCCATGTTGATCATCTTCCATTTCCACATTGGAGACTCTATGCTTTGAGCCAATCCACCGGGCCTTTGATGTCCGGCCTTCACTTGTTGATAGTTCGGACATCTTGCCACAAAGTCTGCCACCTCCTTTTTCATATTGTTCCACCAATAAACTTCCTTGATATCATGATACATTTTTGTAGAACCTGGGTGCACAATATACCCGGAAGTGTGAGCTTCTGCCATGAAACTTTCCCGAAGACCGTCAATATCTGGAACACATAGGCGGCCTTGTTACCGTAGGGTACCATCATCCATGCCAAAGGGAAAAGTTGTGGTCTTGTGTTTATGAATCCCCTCTTTCAGTTGTGCTAATAATGGATCGTTGAATTGCTTCTCTTTCACCTCCGCCACAAGCGACGATTCAGCCCTATTCTGCACAATTATCCCTCCTTCATTAGAGTCCGCAAGGCGAACTCCATAACTCTTTTGTCTCGACTATGCTGTACGAAGCCGCTCCCCGATCACCTTCACCTTGTCTAAAGCATCCTGCACCAAGTCTGTACCCAAAAGCCTAGCCTATCCCGGCTCAAACCAACCAACTGGAGATCTACACCGTCTCCCATATAGAGCCTCAGATGGAGCCATCTGAATACTCGACTGATAACTGTTGTTGTAAGCAAACTCCGCGAGTGGTAGAAACTGATCCCATGACCCTCGAAAATCAATGACACAAGCGCGCAACATGTCCACCAATATCTGAATAGTGCGCTCGGACTGCCCGTCTGTCTGAGGGTGAAATGCTATGGCCAACTCCACCTGAGTACCTAACTCTCGCTGCACGACCCTCCAAAACTGTGAAGTGAACTGAGCACCTCTATCTGAAATGATGGAAATGGGAACCCCATGCAGGCGAACAACCTATCAGACATAAATCTCTGCTAACCGCTCTGAGGAATAGGTAGTACACACAAGAATGAAGTGCGCGGACTTGGTTTGCCGATCCACAATCACCCAAATAGCATCGAACTTCTTCAAAGTCCGTGGGAGCCCAACTACAATGTCCATGGTGATCTTCTCCCACTTCCACTCTGGAATATCCATCTGCTGAAGCAAGCCACCCGCTCTCTGATGCTCATATTTCACCTGCTGACAATTGAGGCACCAAGCTACAAATCCCACAATATCCTTCTTCATCCTCCTCCACCAATAATGGTGTCTCAAATCCTGATACATCTTCGCGGAACCCGGATGAATGGAATATCGCGAGCTATGGGCCTCCTCTAAGATTAACTCCCGAAGCCCATCCACATTGGGAACACATATTCGGCCTTGCATCCTCAATACCCCATCATCACCAATAGTCACATCTCCGGCATCATCGTGCTGAACTCTGTCCTTAAGGACAAGCAAATGAGGAACATCATACTGGCGCTCTCTGATGCGATCAAATAAGGAAGACCGAGAAATCACACAAGCTAAGACCTGATTGGGATCCGAAATATCCAATCTCACAAACCGATTAGCCAAGGCCTGAACATCAACTGCAAGAGGTCTCTCCCCAACAGGAATATACGCCAAACTCCCCATACTCACCGTCTTCCTACTCAAGGCATCGGCCACTACATTGGCCTTCCCCGGATGGTACAAGATAGTAATATCATAGTCCTTTAGCAGCTCCAACCATCTCCGCTACCTCAAATTTGAGATCCTTCTGCTTGAACAAGTGTTGGAGGCTACGATGATTAGTAAACACCTCACAAGACACACCATACAGATAATGCCTCCAAATCTTCAATGGGTGAATAATGGCATCCAACTCCAAATCATGAACATGGTCGTTCTTCTCACGGGGCTTCAACTGACGAGAAGTATAAGCAATAACTCTACCCTCCTGCATCAACACACACCCAATACCAACTCTCAAAGCATCACAATAAACTATATATGAACCTGAAGCTGATGGCAAAACTAACACTGGAGCTGTGGTCAAGGTAGTCTTGAGCTTCTGAAAGCTCGCCTCACACTCATTCGACCACCTGAATAAAGCACCCTTTTGAGTCAATTTGGTCAAGGGTGATGCAATAGATGAAAATCCCTGAACGAACCGATGGTAATAGCCCGCAAAACCAAGAAAGTCGCGAATCTTTGTGGCTGTGGACGCTCTGGGTCAACTCTGAACTGCCTCTATCTTCTTCGAATCAACCTGAATACCCTCACTGGACACTACGTACCCCAAGAAAGCTACTGAACTAAGCCAAAACTCATATTTGGAGAACTTTGCATAAAGCTTCTCCTCCCTCAGTCTCTACAACACAACTCTCAAATGCTCAGCGTGCTCCTCCTAACTACGCAAGTACACCAGAATATTATCAATGAAAATAATCATGAACGAGTCGAGATAAGGCCGAAACACATAGTTCATCAAATGCATGAACGCTGCTAGGGCATTGGTCAGCCCAAAAGACATCACAAGGAACTCATAATGATTATATCGGGTCCTGAAAGCTGTCTTAAGAATATCCGAGTCCCCGATCTTCAACTGGTGATACCCTGAACGGAGATCAATCTTGGAGAACACTCTCGCTCCTTGAAGCTGGTCGAATAAATCATCAATGCGAGGCAAAGGGTACTTGGTTTTTATTTTAACTTTTTTCAACTGCCTGTAATCAATGCACATTCTCATCGTGCCATCCTTCTTTTCATAAATAGAACGGGCGCACCCCAAGGCGACACATTAGGCCAGATGAACCCCTTATCAAGGAGTTCCTGAAGCTGCTTCTACAACTCTTTCAACTCTGTCGGTGCCATACGATAGGGTGGTATAGAAATGGGCTGAGTGCCCGACACCAAATCAATACCAAAGTCAATATCCCTGTCCGGTGGCATGCCCGGTAGGTCTGCAGGAAACACATCGGGAAAATCCCTCACTACAGGAGCAGAATAAATACTAGGAGTCTCTGCACTAACATCCCTCACAAAGGCTAAGTATGAAAGACAACCCTTCCCAACCATCCGTTGGGCCTTCAGAAATGAGATCACCCTACTGGGGACAAAATCAGTTGAACCTCGCCACTCAATCCGTGGCACACCCTGCATAACCAACGTCACTATCTTAGCATGACAGTCCAATATAGCACGATAAGGAGATAGCCAATCCATGCCTAATGTCACATCAAAGTCCACCGTACAAAGAAACAAAAGGTCCACTCGGGTCTCTAGACCCCCAATAGTCACCACAAACGACCGATATACGCAGTCCACCATAATAGTATCGCCCACTGGAGTAGATACACGAATAGATGAAACAAGAGACTCACGGGTCTTATCCAAATAACGAGCAAAATATGATGACACATATGAAAAAGTGGAACCGTGATAAAATAATATAGAGGCATCTCTGTGGCAGACTGAGACAATACATGTAATCACAGCATATGAAGCAATAGAGTCTGGTCTTGCTGGGAGTGCATAGAAACGGGCTTGACCACCACCTGATCGACCTCCCCCTTTGGGGAGACCCCTAGCTGACTGACCCCCACCCTTAGCTGCCTGAGTGGGTGGTGAAGTAACTGGAGCCGAAGTCGAGGGCTGACTCCTCTACTGAAACGGACCCTAAAAAAGATGAGGAAACTGCCTCCTCATATGTCCGAACTCTCCACACTTGTAACAACTCCCTGGTGCGGGGAACGGGGACTGAAGGGAACCCCTGGCATCGGAATGACCAATAGAAGGACTTGGCATGGAAGAGCCCTGAGCTGATGGAGCACGAGATGAACTTTGGGATGGTAGGGCGGTGAGGGATGAATGGCCCTGATGAGAACCGTGAGAACCATGGCCCGAAGATGCCCCACGATGAGCTGGGCGAGCCGATTGAGCATGCCTGAAGGGACAACCTCTACCGTGCTGAAACTGGCCTCTTGAAGGAGCAGCGCTAAAACAACCTGATCCTCGAGGCCTCTTGGCCTCCCTCTCATCTCGCTCCTGGTGACGAACTGACTCAATCTCTCGAGCAATATCAACAACCTGCTCAAAGGTAGCACCGGACATCCTCTCCCTGGTCATGAGAATCCGAAGATGATATATAAGGCCGTCCACGAACCTCCTGATCCTCTCTCTATCTGTAAGAACCAACCAAACAGCATGACAAGCTAACTGTGAAAATCTCATCTCATACTGCGTCACAGTCATATCTCCCTGACGCAACTGCTCGAACTGCCTGCGCAGCTCCTCTCTCCGGGACTATGGCACATACTTCTCCAAAAAGAGAACGGAAAACTGCTGCCAGGTAAGGGGCGCTGCATTAACCGGCCTACAGCTCTCATAAGCCTCCAACCAAGTAAAGGCAACTCCAGAAAACTGAAACGTAGTAAATGCTGCCCCGCTGGTCTCCAGAATACCTGCTGTACGAGAATCCTCTAACACTTGTCCAAGAAACCCTGGGCATCCTCGCCCTCTGTACCACTAAAGTCGGAGGCTGAAGTCTACCAATCCTCTCCAATTGACGCTGCTCGTCCTCAGGCATAACTGGTACTACAAACCGGCTCATGAAGTGTGAGAGCTATGTAACCTAGGCTCTGATACCAACTTTTCACGACCCCAAATACCCCGGTCGTGATGGCGCCTATCACAGTACTAGGCAAGCCAATCCAACATTTACCACATCGAAATTCCTTTTATAATTTCATCTTTCTAAAATAGTTAAGTCTCAAATTCTTCATATGCAATATATAAACCAACAGAAATATGCGGAAAACCAATACCAAATATACTAACACAGCCCGAGTCTGGTGTCACTAGTCACGAGCCTCTAAGTACAACCAAAGCACTGTCTGAATAATACAAAATAGTCTGAAATAACAAAATGCTAAGATAGGAAGGAGGAAGGCAGGGCTACGAACGTCGTGCAGCTACCTTGCGATCTCCGAATAAACACTGAGAGTGCTGGAAACTCTCACTCTGATGCTCGGGCACCTTGATCTGCACACACGGTGCAGGGAGTAACGTGAGTACGCCAACTCAGTAAGTAACTAAAGTAAAGAAAGTCTGAGTGCAGTGACGGGCATTTAAAATCATATAAGAAATCTCAACAGAAATATCAAGTCAAATCTGCAGTTCAATAATCAGTTATCTCGTAAAACTCCAGTTTCGATTAAAATCCTTTTAAGACATTTATTCAACATTTCTCAACAGAGGTTCAATATAAAAGAAGAGTGAAAGCAGCATAATGTCATAAGCAAGCTCCTCGGGCAGGGTATCACTCAATAAGTATAGCCCCTCGGGCAAGCCTCTCACTCAGCACTCGTGACTCAGCTCTCGTCAATTAGTACTCACACTCAGCACTCCGGCTCAATAGATATCTCACAATAATAATAATAATCGCTGCGGCGTGCAGCCCTATCCTTAATATATAGTCGACTACACTCACTAAGGGTATACAGACTCTGGAGGGGCTCCTACAGCCCCAGCATCATATCGCTGCGGCACGCAGCCCGATCCAACACATATAGCTGCGGCGTGCAGCCTGATCCATACTGTATATATAATCCTCACCATTAGGTCCTCAAGCTTTCTCAGTCATTAACCTCACGACCTCTCAAGCATATCGGTGAAAATCAGGGAACTCAGCCCAAATAGTTTTCATATATTGAGATGTATCGTAATGAAACCGGTTTTAAATAATAAACAGGTAAAACATGACTAAGGATATGCTTTCAAATCAAATAGAGTGAGGAAAGTAGTAAAAAAATACACCTAAGGGTCTAAACACGTCGGCACAACGCCCTAAACACGGCGTACAACCCAAAATATAGTATACATCTCCAAAATACGGAATATCATAAGATTTCAAGTCAAATACGCGGCTTAGTAGCGGCTACGGGACGAACCAGGTCACATTCCCTACCGGTGCACGCCCACACGCTCGTCACCTAGCATGTGCGTCACTTCATTTATCAAAACAATACGAAATATCGGGGTTTCATACCCTTAGGTCCATATTTACAATGGTTACTTACCTCAAACCGGATGAAATACTACTCCGCAATGTCCTTGCCTCTCGACTCGGCCTCAACTCGTTTTGAATCTATCCAAAATCAGAATTATAACATCAATATATGCTAAGGGAACGAAGCCCATGCGAAAATAATCAAATTACATCAAAAACCCCGAAATTGGTCCAAACCCGACCCACGTCTCAGATTCCGATAAAAATCACAAAGCTAGAATCCTTACACTCTCACGAGTTCATACATATCAAATACATCAAAATCTGACCATAAACGACCCCTCAAATCCTCAAATCAAAGTCTCCAATTTCAAGCCCTAACTCCCAAATTTTCATCCTTAATCTCATAAATTACATGCGTAAACTGTTGAAAATCAACATAGATTCGAGTTTTAGGTTCAATAATCTTACCTCCAAGTGTTTCCCTTCGAATCCCTCTTCAATATCACACAAAAAACTCCAAAACCGCTCAACAATGGTAAAATATGGCCAAAGGTCGCGAAATCCCCTAATAAATCATTCTGCCCCGGGATTTAAATTTCTTAATCGCGATCACGAAAATAACCTCACAATCGCGAAGCACAAAAACTGACTGCCCTTATTTAACCTTACGCGATCGCATAAAATACCACGCGATCGTGAAGCTCTATCTCTGCTAACTCATGCTATCGCGGTCTCACCCACGCGATCGCATAGAACATACCTCACCACTTCACACCAGCTAATTCCCTTCTACTTGAACGCGACCCTTGCCACATGTTTGCGAACAACAACTTCACAGCCAATCGCGATCGCGTCCTGACCTTTGCGATCGCGTAGAACAAATCTCACCTCTACCCAACTAGGCCTACGCGATCGCGGACCTTTCTACGCTATCGCGAAGAACAAATGTCTGCAACAGAACTGAAGAAAATCTGCAACTTTCAAAACAAGAATTTGATCCGTTTAACCACCCGAAACTCACCCGAGGCCCTCCGGACCTCAATAAAACATGCCAACATATCCCATAAAATTATTCAAACTTGTTTCAACCTTCGGAACGCTCAAAACAACATCAAAACATCAAATCATCATCGAATTCAAGCCTAAGAAATTCCAAAACTTCTAAATTCCGCTTTCGGTAAAAAATTCTATCAAACCTCGTCCGAATGACCTGAAATTTTGCACACACGTCCCAAATGACACAACGGACCTACTCCAATTTATGAAATTCCATTCCGACCCCTATATCAAAATTTCCTCTACCAACCGGAAAACGCCAAAATTCCATTTTCGCCAATTCAAGCCTTAATCTACTTCGGACCTCCAAAACACATTTCGTTCATGCTCCTTAGTCCCAAATCACCTAACGAAGCTATCTGAACCATCAAAATTAACATCCGAGACCTTTTTCACATAAGTCAACATCCGGTTGACTTTTCTAACTCAAGCCTACTCAAAAGAGACCAAGTGTCTCATTTCTCTACAATACCACTCCGAACCCAAACTAACTAACACGATACCACATAATACAGTTGAACAAGACATAATGAAGCAGAAATGGGGGAAACAGAGCGGTATCTCATGAAACGACCGGCCGAGCTGATCAAGTGGTGGTATGTATATAATATCGTAACCTTTTCCCCATATACCATATCCATATATTTGCGTATATAACGCCATCTGATCATTGGTCAATGTAAATGAATGCAATGCATGAGAAGTACGTTAATAAAATCTTTTGGAGTGTAATAAGACCATTTTGCCTTTGATTAATATCATGAAATAAACTTTATCAACTTACGTATTTTTTGAGAACCATGAACAGATGATAGAATTATATAACACATGGGAAATCAAGAACATAAGCATCTCTAGTGTTTCTATGAATAGAGTCATTTATATAAATTGTGCATTTGCTCGTTTCGTTTGTGTCGTATAGATCATGCCAAAAAGAAAGAAGGTATAGCCATAACATACCTGGAATAGGGAAAATCCGTATAATGTTCTTGGAAAAGGTTGTACCATACTCTTTTGAAACCGTAAAATTTTACGTTGCTAAAGTTCTAGTAATTCTCGTTAGATTTTTTTGTGTAGGAATTGGTTGAGGAATCACGTTGCTAATGTCAGAAATGAATCATGTGAAATCACGTTGTGGTGTAGAAATGAAGAAATCACGTCTGATTGTTAGAAATGAATCATGTTGTAATGTTGTTAGAAATGAAAATATTTGAAATGAAATGTCTTGTATTCAAAATCCTAGAAATGAAGTGTCTTGAAATTAATGCATTAGTTTGGCACCTAATCATAAGTGACCAAGAGTCATTTGTATAATATGTGGCTTGCTGCCATGTGGGGGTAGGATGGGGATGGAAATTTTAATCTTTATCCAACTTATTAGTTAATTAGGTAATGTCCTGTTACCATGTAATTAACCAATTACCATATAATTAAGAAATATCTCAAATTACTTAAAATCCTACTCATTTTTAATATAATTATACATCATACTATCATGGTCATATGGTACTAGTCCATAAATATCGGGTATTATAGCTCGGACCGTATTTTATCCCAAAATGTCAAACTTTCACGAAATTCATTTGCTTCGATTCGCTTACCCCCTCTCCTTCACGAATTTACTTATCCCTTGTTTGAAATAACATAATACTTATAATCCAAAAATAATCTCATTCCCGAGCTTACGTCAATTAACTTACGACGAAACTTTTACATACAAAAAAATGCGGGATGTAACATCTCATTTTCGAGCTTTAATCAATTTATTTATGGCGTACTTCCACATACGAAAATATGGGGCGTAACATCATTCCCCCCTTAGGAACATTTGTCCTTGAATGTTGACTGATGTACTTATCATTTTCATGACTTATGCCTTTCGAATACTTTAGTAATCCTCTTGCCATCTAGGCAATTGTTCTGTGAATGAATCCCAAGGGCCAAGGCATTCCCCCCATCTAGGCCTCTTTCTCATGACACGACTTGTAGTCGAAATCTTTCCAATCTTGTAACTGTTGCTACCTTCTATCATGCAGCCTATACGACTCTAACCTTGTAAGTACGCCTATGCGATCTTCTCTCCTTTTTCCTCCAGCTTTTAGCCAACCTTTAGGCCTCACTTTGTGAACATACATAGATCTGGATAAGATGTTCCTCTGGGCATCTATAAGTATACTGAAGTTCTTCGCTCGGTACTTTGTCGAACTTACAGATATTGCTTTATCTTATTTCATAGACCTGGTTATCCATTTGTATGACTTTAATGCACCTAGGTTGGTCATACTATACCATAATTCTTACTTCAATTTATCGTTACTGAGGTCTGCTATCAAACTCCAGGTCACTCTCGTTGCTTATTTTATATGTATAAATCTAAGTCCTTTAATGCTTTCTCATTACTTGTTCATCTTAAGAGTGACGGCCTAATCTCACCTCATACTCTGTGACTTGTGTCCATCCATTGTTGATTCACCTCAATATTGATTTATCATCTGCCAGTGCTAACTTGTTCTCTTATGTAATAATGCCGCTAGGGCTCACGTCTCATTGGGGGCATCTGGAGTAATTAGATTGATCCACCTAGGGGCGATACTATACTTCCATAATCGTATTTCATAGTTCCCAATGTGATTCACCTTACGTGGGTATTTTAATCCCGTACAATTCATGAAATCCTCTTCAAGTCATTACTCAATCGAAGGCCCAAACGTCATCCTTTATCCATCACAATTACACCCTCATTCTACTACCAGGGCAGCATTCCATTTCTTCTAAATGCCATTAGTCTTAGACCCTTTTGAGTTCATTCAGGCTATACTGAGCTTTGTATAACTTAGAGAAATCATCAGCTCTTCTTGTTTTCATGGGCTTAATCTCTAGGACTTATCCATTCTCGTCAGCTTCTCACTCACCTTTTCTTATCCTTACTCCTATCTTCCTAAAACCTTGTCGCTCTACCATACTTTAGCTTGTGACCTATATGTACCTGTTTATATTATTCGCAACCTTCCTTCAACTTGCTTGCACCATTGATTTCTTTATGTTATTTTGGAACATCAAGTGAGACATCACACCGTATCTAACTCATCTTTACTCTCTTGGCTAAATCTCTCAATACTTAGAAACCATTGGCTGGAAGGTACGCCACTGACGTTGCCGCTATCATTCCTGAATACTGAATCCCAACACTTCTAACCTTCTATCCGAAGTATGGACTATTCACGATCTTCTGCAATGTTCTCAATCACGATGTCCATAATTTCCTGGGTCCAATAATCAAACTCCTGATTTACTTGGGTGATGTAAGTCTTTAGTTTTCTCTTTCCTCTGATCAACCTTTATGTAGGCTTAACCTATCTTCCGATCTATGGCTCATGGTGTTAGTTATTACTTTAGCCTTTCAAGGACTCTATGGAATATCCATGATTCAATCTTCTAACAATTCGATCCTTTGTCAATGACCTGGACTCAATTCTTTCATTTAACTTAAACCGGAATCTTCTACAGCTATATGATTGTCAACTTATATGCTGCATGGATAATACTCCGAACTCTTAAGTGCATTCATAACGTAAACAATTCTTTAAACGTAGGTAATTGCTTTTCCTGGTCTTTCTGCCCCCTATTTGCGCGCATACTTAGCTTATCTTAGTGCCCGCACATATTGGAATTCCATACAACTTATATGATCTTGAATATTACTTCTGATTTTACTTTCCTGTTCATTAGCCACGGTAGGTGCCATTTTCTTATGGAGTGCATATAATGTTGTTATGAGATTATTGTAACATGACCATTTCCTCTTTAGGTCATTGTGCTTAGGTTGAAGCCTTCTTCCTTATTTCCTCAGCTAGTTTTTCATTGTAGTACTTAGGGAGACCTTCAGGCTTTTGTAAAGTTGCAAGCTGGTTATGTCGTTTACTCGACAGAATTTTTGATGTTTCTAGTCACCTTTAATTATCCTTAGTTACTTACCTTCACGCCCTGGTGCTTGTAGGGTTGCTTCTGAACTAATATTTTGATTGTCTTCCCAGTGGCATTCTCTTTTATTTCAGTAACACTCATATGGTATCTTTAACTACCCCAACTTCTATCTTAATACTTCTCAAGGATCACGACGTCATATCTGTGAGATGAATTCCCCATGTTGGGGTTTACTATGTTTATCTTGCACGATTTGTTGATTTGTCTATTTTCTCTTGTCTAGCCATAGCTAGGTTGTTCCTGAATCAATTACTAACTACTCGTTGGCCCATCTTCATATCTATATTCCGCGTAATCTTTCTTGAGTTATTTCCTTTGTCTTAACTTACCTTTTGCACTGGCTCCTTATTCATCAATAACATCTCGGGCAGGAATCCTCACTTCCTCTTCTTGACGCCGTGTCTGCATAAAGTTCTGGAATCGTAGCATATCTGTAGGCTTTGAATAAGTGCAATCTCATCCCTGTTTCATTTTATCGCATTCTTCCTTTACCATTCCCTAATTACTAGAACCACTTAATTCTGACTTAATGCCACATCACTCCATATTTCCCCCTTTAGAGGAGTACTAATATTTATCACTAAGACGATCTACCTATAGATGTTTTACCTCTTTATCTTTGGCGTCTTCTCACATTATTGATGACCCTTACTCGCCTTGCGGTGATCCTTCTGTACCAAGGATAGATACTTTCTTACCCGTGAGGGTGACACGTAGTATAATTGCACATACAGTCCCTTAAGCTTAACTTTGCTCACATTGCTTGCATTAGGGAGGCATCTTCTTGAATGACCTTTCTCTGAATTTCTTATGAATCTTCTTCTGTTGTCCATTCTATTATTGCTGGAACGCAATATGAAATTCTCATGATGCTGATCATTATCAAATTACTCAGTCCTTAATTCATGTTTAGCTTACCTTGTTCACCAGCCCATACTGATTTCTATTACTTTGGGGTCTAACTTTTCCTTCTGGAAGTCGCATTGGAGTTAGAAACTTATTTCTCAAAATGAGGATACAACCTTATGGCCTATACTCTTTTGTTGTCTCCAGGCCCGACACCTCTCATCTTTTCCTTTCCTCGATTATAGATTACGTAACACTGTCATTTCATTTTTTTTTCCACCATTGTCATCCATGTATCACATCTCAATCATAATTCTTCATTAACTCTCTTCTTATTTCCCGCTAACATTTATGTCTATCACTTTATTTTGAAAACAAGAATAAGATATTTCTTTACTCTTAGCTCCCCTGCTCCATCCATTGGCTCTTCGAGTTGCCTAACATTCTCTCTCTACTAGGGACAGGAGCCATACTAAGATAATATTTATCCTTTTCAAGGATTCTAGTGCCTATCTTTGTGGTACTCATATCTAGTCGTACTATTTTTTAGAGTGCATCATCTGGGTGCCTCACAAGGAGATATATTAGCATATTTGCACTAGCCTTCGGAAATGTCAACTAACGCGAACATTCCATCCCCCATTTTGGGTCACTATAACCCCAGCCAGATCCTGATATTCGTCCTTCTATTATACTACTTTTGTTAACTTCCATAAGACATAAATGAGATGGGTGTGGCCATTTGTACATACCTCTGCTACCGTTGAAGGTAACTCAAAATGCTTATATCTCCCGTTCTGAATGGTAAATAATGATAGTCTTCATTAACTGGGCGCCTTGTACCCTTCTTCACCTTGCTTCTTTTACTTTTTGAGACTTGTACTATCTTCTGAATCTCTCATTGCCTTTCACCATAGGGGTGGATAGATATCCTTACCTTAAGGCTCCTTATCAAGAGGCTTACACGTCTTAGTACACACATGATCTACTGAAGACCATACATTTTCTCATCATAAGCATCATGAAAAATCGAGTTCCTCTGACTCAACTCTTCCATATATGCATTAAATCTCTTACCAACTTGAGTTATCGTCATATTACGGATAAAATAAAAGCTAGGAGTTTGAATTCTTATAAATGAGCTCTACCACACGATCTAAAGTAAGAAGAAAGAGTGACAATCCTAAATGCCCTGTAGCCTCCTACTTAAAAGTGTGGTGCACGACACACCCATAAACAAGACTCCACTAGACACGGCTTGTAGACTCCCTAGGACAAAACTGCTATGATACCACTTTTATCATGATCGAAACCTATGGGCCGTAACGAGCACCCGGTACCTTACTCAACCGAGTACCAACATAACATATCTTTCTTATTGTACTTTCATTGGCAAATGGCCAAACAGGCCATCATGGGCTAACCAAAATAAACATAAGGGAATACTCAATATAGAACGACCCAACCTGACATAAAGACTTATACACGTGACATACGGGCCTATAAGGCCAACATGATCATTTGTAAACACAAAACATAGGCCGGCAAGGCCAAACAAGTATTCATATACATGACATCTGTCTACAAGCCTCTAAGAGTACATACTTATCACAAAGGTTGGGGCAGGGCCTCGCCATACCAAACAATACACGTCTAAATAATACTGACGAAACAAGCAACTTTGGAGAAAATGGAGCGCACCAACATCTTCTGCTGATCTGATGGCCTACTTGGAGGACTCTCAACCTGTCTATCAGAACTTGCAGGCATGAAACGCAGTGTCCCCAGGCAAAAGGGACGTCAGTACGAATAATGTACCATGTATGTAAGGCACATAAAAAAGTACATAATAGATATGGAAGAAGTATAGAGTAAATGACTCAACCTGTAAGTCTGGATAACTCTGTAAATCATGAAATAATTATAGTGTCATGCATATGCGCATGAATGTCATCTCATGCATAAGTACAAGTTTTATAACATCAGGCCTTTGAGGGCATCCCGTCATATCATCTCGGCCACTGTGGGCAAAATCATCAACGTATACCAGCTGAATAGGTGGTGGTGCGTATATAATGCCGTAAACTTTTTTCCATATCCCATATACATACATACATACACACATATATATATACATATATACGCCTATATAACTCCATATGGTCATGAGTCAATTTAAATGAATGCAATGCATGAGAAGTACGTCAGTAAATCTTTCGGAGTGTCATAAGACCATTTTGCCTTTGATTAATATCATGAAAGAAACTTTATCAACTTACGTATTTTCTGAGACCCATGAACAGATGATAGAATAATATGACACATGGGAAATCATGAACATAAGCATCTCTAGTGTTTCTATGAATAGAGTCATTTATAGAAATTGTGCAATTGCTCGTTTCGTTTGTGTCGTATAGTTCATGCCAAAAAGAAAGAAGGTATAGCCTTAACATACCTGGAGTAGGGAAAAATCCGTATGATGTTCTTGAAAAAGGTTGCACCGTACTCCTTTAGAACCGCAAAATTTTAAGTTGCTAATGTTCTAATAATTCTCGTTGGATTTTTGTGTGTAGGAATTTGTTGAAGAATCACGTTGCAAATGTTAGAAATGAATCATGTGAAATCACGTTGTAGTGTTAGAAATGAAGAAATCACGTCTGATTGTTAGAAATGAATCATGTTGTAATGTTGTTAGAAATGAAATGTCTTGCATTCAAAATCCTAGAAATGAAGTGTCTTGAAATTAATGCATTAGGTTGCCACCCAATCGTAAATGACCAAGAGTCATTTTTCAAATATGTGGCTTGCTGCCACGTAGGGGTGGGGTAGAAATTTTAATCTTTATCCAACTTATTAGTTAATTTGGTAATGTCCCATTACCCGATAATTAATCAAATATGCGCATAATTATGAATTGTCTGAAATTACTTAAAATCCTACTCATTATTAATACACCTTATACATCATACTATCATATGGTACCTTGTATGATACTAGTCCATAAATATCGGGTATTGTAGCTCAGACCGTATTTTATCCCAAAATGTCAAACTTCAATGAAATTCATTTGCTTCGATTCGCTTACCCTCTCGCCTTCACGAATTTACTTATTCCTTGTTTGAAATAACATAATACTTATAATCCCAAAATAATCTCATTCCCGAGCTTGCGTCGATTAACTTACGACGAAACTTTAACGTACAAAAAATGCGGGATGTAGCATCTCATTTTCGAGCTTTCATCAATTTATTTGTGGCGTACTTCCACATACGAAAATATGGGGTGTAACATCCTAAGTTGTTTAGCCTAAAGGATCACCCCGTGCAACTTAAATAATACTTCGCAACTCCCTTAAGCTAGAGGTTGCTCATATTATTTAGCGGGCATAGACTATCATCTCCTGCTATCCAATTACTATGTTGAAGTTGTTTACTTAAAGGCGTTCTAATTCAATTCTAAGTCGTACCCTATGCGTGCACTACCCATCCCACGCCTACGGTCTAGGAGGTTTTGGACCTCTACTATGTGGTTATAGACTCAGCTTAGATATCTCAAATGATAATACTAGGCAACATTCAAAACAGATAGGACTTCACGTAAGCCAATTAAAGGCTCTAGTTAGCCTCCACACATAAGCAACAAATACACGCAGGCAGTTTAGGCAATATATAATTTAAAACCAGAATTTAAAGTCCTATAGGCATGGTTTCTAGGTGATTCTGGATTTCCAGTAGTGTACAGGCAACAAATGCAAATTCAGGCGTTATAAATCCTACAAGCATTGTTTCTAAATTGTTGGTGCAAGGAGGCAGTAAAACTGTCTGAATTACCAGTGCTGGCGTTATAGACATGTTTCTTAGGCAGGTGACAGTATATCCTATAGGCAGAATTTCTAGTAGTTAACAACTGAAATTGATTTTATGTGCTTTATCCCTATAGGCGTGTCGTCTAAGTCTGGCAATGCAACGAAATGACAAAGTAATTGATTGGTTAATTAAGATCCTATAGTCATGACATCTAAAGGAGCGACATACTAAGAATAATAGAAGCAGTTGATTGATTGACTAATTGAAACCCTATAAACATGGTATCTAGATAAATGTTAGCAAAACATGCGCTATTGTATCCTGTAGGCATGCTGTCTTGAAGCGTTTAGTAGTACACATGGAAGCGTATACAGCAATTACTTAAGCCAACATATTATGACAAGTTAAGTAAAGTGTGTGCGTGATTCCTATAGACATGCTTTCTATTAGTGTACAACACACTAAACTAAATACATATTAGGGATGCTGAACGAAATAGCAAATAGAACACATAGACTCTATAGGCATGTTTTCTACCCTTTTATGCAAGCATTAGAATATATCCGTTTCCCCCAATTTCATTAACACCCCAATTATTTGTTTACCAATTATTATAGGCCCAGTTAGAATAATAAAACAAATACCAAGTTAATAGGGCTATTACAGGCCCAAATACAATAATCACTGGTCCAGCATAAGTACAAAGTATCCCAGTAGTGCTCTTTTGGGCCTTCATCGGTCGTACTCTTACATATCTAATAGGTCCAATACCTAGGCTCGCAAACTTGTCTGACCAATACTAAGATTCCAATAATACACACGACCCAATGAGCCAGGGCCCAAACATGAAGACAATTGTCTTGCTTACCCATTAACAAATAACAGGAACATGGGGACATAAAACATGTCATTCAAATAGCTTAGAGTTCAGGAAAAGACACATGGATTCCTATTATACAAACATCAGCAGAAAAATTTCTAAGTATCACCTTAGGGGTGACGTATAACAGGTGGGAGGACACACATGTACAAAGACCTTACAATGAGCACATATGTAAGGCTTTCAAACGAGCAAATAAATTCAAAGCATTGACTTTTTAAGATGCACCGAACTAGTTACAGGAAATATGAACCCACAAAGCAAGAAACTAAGCATGAGAGTTAAGGACACAGATTAGTTGTAAGGAGATTAACAAGTGATAATGACATGATCGAGAGACTCCTCTTTGGGGTAGATATCACAACAGCCTTCCCAAGAAGAACATAAGAACTCAAGACAGGAAATAACTAAGATTTGTAGACTAATTCAGGGCAAGTAGGAGTGCTACTAAGAAAACCTGTTGTCACACCTCTTTTTTTACACATTTTTCCATTTAAAGTGACATTACTCGAAATGGGATTATTTATTTATTTTTTAGAGTCACCACTTGGGATAGGATTGGCTTTTGGTGTCCCAAGTCACCGGTTTAACTTGAATCGCAAATCGAGAAAATTTTTGACTTCCCAGTTGGAGTCTACGAACCAGAAATTCTGAATAAGGAATTCTGTTGACCTGAGGGAAGGTGTTAGGCACCCCCGGATCCCGTGGTTCTAGCACGGTCGCTTAAATTATTATTATTGGCTAAAAATCTGATTTTAAAACATGTTTTAACTTATGTGCTTTTTTAAACTCTAAACCGTTTTTATTATTATTTTTAAAGAGAATTGCAACATCGTGGAAACACGTCTCGAACCACGTCACATAAATGCACCCGCGGTTTTTGACACATTTCGACTTCGTTGAGATTTGGATTTGGGTGACATAAATGTGCACCCGTATTAGGAAAGTAAAATTATTAAAAAACGCGCCTAAAGCGACTAACGTATTATAAACTTTTTGGGAGGCCATGAAATTCGCTAAATGGCGCGTCCCGAATTCTAAGAATTTTAATATGAACATTTGAAGAGGGCCTCGCAATTTATTCATTATGTTTGGCGGGGATTACCTCATTGTATTATTTAAAGGTCATCCTAGGGTAAACTGTAATTTTCTATTGATTTTGTCTCTAAACGACCTAATTACTTAGTTATGCGAGTCAATAATTACTAGGAGTATTCAAAGGGACTCAAGTCTTAAGTCCCAAATTTAAACAAGTAAAATGGACCTCCAGCATGTTGGGTGTCAAAACTTGGCCCAATCCCTGTAACGTGAAGCTTCCCGGCAACTGGGCTTCAGTAAAATTCAGTCTGATCAGACATAAGCTGGGCTTTTCCCATAGAGAAGCCGGGCTAAACGTCAGGCCCAGTCTTGGCCCAAATAATATAAATCCAATTCCTATGTATATTATGAACTAAGACTTGATTATTATTGGAATTCTTAGTGCGAACTATATGAAGATCTAATACATAAGACCATTACGCATGGGCCAACAAAACAGTAGGATCATTAACATATAGGAGTAATAGCTCATTTATTAAATCCATGAGGGACTTTATATTCGTTTGCTTGAATTATATGCCAAAATAAAGAGGAAATTGATGATCTCTAACCATTTTTATACCTGAACTGACCTTTACTTATATCCTATTTGGAGTTTCAAACGAAAAGCCAGCAAACATCACTACATTTAAGTACAAACTTTATTGCAACAACTTCTGCAATTATGAATATGCAATCCAAGTCCAAAATCTGACTTTACAATCATGCCATTCGAATGTTGAACTATTAACTACAAGTGAAGGTCTACAATCAGCTTCTGTATTTATGTTGTTACCAATATCGACTATTAAACTAATCACTAAACACGATTACCCTAGGCTAATTAATAGTCCAATACAAACTGGCAGTCCAAAACAATTCGAAATAGTCCTAATTATACAGTTCATGGCCTATTGTTTCATGTTAATACAAACTAGATAATTACACATCAACTAACACCTACTGATCTACTAATACATAACAGTCCAGGCAGGTATGGTTCAGGAGCAAATAGGTGAGCAATTTTATTCCACTTCAAACTCGGAATTACAGCAAAGGAGATTCAAACGTGTACCTGGAAATTAGAGTGCAATAAGAAGGAAATAAGATCAGCAGCAGCAGATGATTCAACAGCAGGGTTCAAAATGACAACAGGAGAATTTCATAACCAAAATAACACCACAAAATTCGAAAATCAACCCAGCAACCAATAAACCCAGCAAATAACCAATCAAACCACTCAAACAAACCAGATTCAAGTTGAAAAACAGACTTTAGAACTTTAAAGTTTCAGCTACTGAATAGAACAATATGTTTTTGTGAGTTTTCTACTGTATTTTTCGTTTGGTTTTGGTTTTTTGGAAGAAATTAAGATCTAAAGGAAGTTTTGAACTATAAGAATTCAGATTTTGAACTTCGTTGGATTTGAAATTCAAATTTGGAGGCTCAGATTTGCAGAAATGTTTTTTTTTTGGGAGGAAATTAGAAGCTGGAAATTTTTGGGGAATTTTCAGAGATTCAAACTTCTGAAAGAAGGCATGAGGACTGTCTTTTATTGGCAGGAAAGGGGGAGGAAGCTTCTAGAATTTATTCACTCATTCCCCCCCCCCCCCTTTTATTTCAGTTTATATACATTAATCCCTAAATTTTTGGCTTGTTGCCCAAGTTACTGCATTAAGACTGCTGAAACTTACACTAAGACCCTCTTCTAGAAGAGTCTAGGGTATTCTAGTTTAACCTACAGCATTCTAACCAATTTTAGGTACCCAAAATACCCCCTGAATACCCTGAAATTACTTACCTAGGTCAAAATTAACCTATCCTTTTGACTGAACCATGGTTAACTAACCAAACCAACTCAGCTATAACCAATCACTTAAAACTAATAAAAGAATTACTAAACACAGAATAAAAAAGTTAAAATCAAACAATGATTAACAGGACTACCTAAAGATCAATTAATCCTATAGAGGTGACACTGAAATGAAAGAACAATTTTACTAAATTTAAAGAAGATCATAAGACCAATCAACAACTAACAGAGTCAAAATTAAGCTAAAAGAAAATAATTACTAAATCAATCTCATTTATACTAAAAGAAATCAGAAAAATAGGAGGAACAATTACCGGGTTAAGACTAATAATCAACACTTAATAAAAAGAAATACCTCAACTAAATCCAGTGGCCCATTTGAACAAATTCGGACTATAATCGTCCCTAATTAGGTGTTTCCACGAGAAAACGCCTAATTAAGGGCTATTATAGTCTGGAAACCCTTTTATTCCCCAATTGCACGCATTGGGGTTCTTGGCCGGACTCCGATTTAAAATTCGAGAAAGACCAGTGAGTTTTGGAGGGTACTAGTTGCGGATTTTGGAAGAGGAGAGTGAGGGGAGTGTACGGTGTTAACTTGAGGCCGTTTGGTGGTGGCGCCGCCGCCTAGGGTTTGGTAGATTTGGGGGTTTTGGTTGGGATTTGAAGAATTTTAATAACAGATCCATGGTGAGGAGAAAGAGATGAAGCTATGGTGTGATTTTGGCGTCATTTGGAATTGCGCTGCCGGCGGAGACGATTTTCGGCTGGCGGCGGGCGGCGGAAGGGCGGTGATTGAACAGAGGTACGAGGAAGAAGGGATTTGGTCTCTAGGGTTGTTCCAAGATTTGGACAATTTTATCTAAATCTTGAGATAAATTCGAGACCGTTGGATTAAGGGGGATGGATGGCTTGGATCGATTTGGCATTAATTCAAAACGACGTCGTTTAGAATTTTAGAAAGCCAGACCGGATCTGTGGGTCATTTGGGCCATTTCGGCCGGATTTTGGGGATTTGGGGGTGGATTTGTTTGGGCTGGCTTGACATTGGCCCAAAATGGTGGCCTGTTGCTTCTTTTTTCTTTAATTTCTTTTTATTAGCTTTCTTTTCCTTTCCCTTTTTATTTATTTAATTAATTTTTTGCTTAGATTTTATTAGGTACAATTAAAAATAGACAAAAATCTGATTCAAATCCTAAAATTAAAACTAATTACTTCTCAAAAATCAAACAAATCCTAGTTCAAAAAGAAAGCTTAAGAAAAAATCACAATTAAAAGTAAAACAATACAAAAGACTATTTTTAATTATTTTCTCTTATTTTCAATAGTGTTGATTAATCTAAAAATCCTAGAATTGGGTCCTAAATGCCAGTATGCTATTTTGTAAATTTTATGACAACTAAAAATACACATAAAACACAAAATCATGCAATTAATACCTAAAAATTCAACTAATAAAAGAAAAAAAATCCTAATTTTAAGAATTCTATAGGAATATTTGAGCGAGGCAAAAATCACATGCTCACACCTATTACAAAAGCTTAGGGTCAATAGTATCACAAACTCAACACCACAACTAATCAGTAAACAAGTACTTAATATAAATTGATCGCACATAGCAAGTTCAGTTATGCACATCAAAGATTCCCTAGGCATTAAACCCGAGCAATCCTAGTATTAGCAAGCATGAGTCTATAGAACATGATGGTAGTAAAGCAAGCAACTATAATGAGGATTGGGGTTCATAAATGGTAGAGTAGCATGTTTGTCTAAAGAGTTCAGAGCTCATACAGACTTGACCAAGTAGCAAACTGTGCCTGAATGGATTAGCATAGAGAAGTACAGTCGAGTAAATTCTGGGCATGAATAAGTATCTCAAGAGTTTTAATACAATAATTCAGAGCAATGCATGAACATGGGAAACCAACATACATAGGAAACTCATGTGTGAATAAACATAGTAGACTGGGTAGGTTCAAGATGGTCAAAATATACATAGTGGGCAGACATCCAAATATAGGATTTAGGCAAGTCTAGATGCTAAAGAATACAGGACTATAGGATATCTTCAAGGAATATAGGATTGCAAACAAAGGTAAAAACATATTGTAATCATATAGGTTCAAAAAATTCGAATAAGCATGTTATTCAGGTCATGACCACAACTAAGAATAGAATCGCATGAGTCAAGGTACTCACTAGTTGCAAATTAAACGTATAAGAAAATTAAGTTCCAACAACAAATCAACTAGCAATAAATAGCAGGACTCCTAGAATCCTAGCAATAAGGAGCAACAATTGAATTCTGGTGGCCTTGGCTTTCAGCCGGCCAAGGTCTCAAATTTTAGAATAGTAGAATGAGTGAGAGTGATAGAATAATAGTGATTGAGGTCTGTCCAAAGGGTAAATTGGGAAAGGGTTGATATAGTAGTCGAAATCAAACATCTAAACAAGGAAATACAATCATTCAAACATAAATAAGGGAGGGAGAGCACGCACAATCGTTTAAGAAAAAAATAAGGAAAAAGAATCAGGCAAACACTAATTCGACCGGAAACAAAAATTGGTTGAAGATCTTGTTAAATCAGACCCATATAGCCTGGTAGTGAGTGTGTATAGACGAAATATCATCTAAATCTCGAAGGTCAGGAGATGATTGTGCTTGATTTAGGACCTTACTTGCCAAAGATAGGCAAGTATTATGTGATACCAAAACCATGTAAATAACAGAGAGATCGAGCATATATGGAAGGAAAATCATGGGGAGATTCCATATTAGAACTGGAATTAGGGAGGATTGAGGAGGAAGCTATTAGGGTTTAAGAGGAGAAGATGTAATGACCCGGCCGGTAATTTCATGAGTTACCACTCCGTTTCCCCCATTTTTGCTTCTTATTGTTTCTTTATCGGTTCTATATGTGATCGGGTTGGTTGGCTCGGGTTCGGAAAGGTATTGGTAAGGTTTGAAACACTTAGTCTCTTTTAAGAAAGCTTAAGTTGGAAAAGTCAACCGGACGTTGACTAATGTGTCAGGGGGCTCGGATGTGAATTTTGATGGTTCGGATAGCTTTGAGAGGTGATTTGAGACTTAGGAGTGTGATCGGAATGTGTTTTAGAGGTTCAGAGTAGATTTAGGCTTGAATTGGCGAAAATGGGATTTTGGCGTTTTCCGGTTGATAGGTGAGATTTTGATATAGGGGTCAGAATGGAATTTCGGAAGTTGTAGTAGCTCTGTTGTGTCATTAGGGATGTGCGTGCAAAATTTTAGGTCATCAGACGTGGTTTGGTATACTTTTTGATCAAAAGCGGAATTCGGAAGATTTTAGAACCTTAGGCTTGAATTTGATGTGATTTGGTTGATTCGATGTTGTTTGAAGTGATTTGAAGATTGGTATAAGTTTGGATAGTGGTATATGAAGTGTTTCTACTTTTGGTTGAGGTCCCGGGGCCCTCGGTTTGATTTCGGATGGTTGGAAGTTGGTTTTGGCAGCTGAAGATATCCCATTGCTATCATAACCGCACCTGCGGCTAGGGGACCGCAGGTATGGTATTGCAGATGCGTGGTTGGAGCCGCAGGTGCGGCCAAAGGCTTGTTGGAGTAATACCGCAGATGCGGTATGTGAACCGCACTTGCACGACCGCGATGCGGAGAGAGGGTTGCAGGTGCGGGAGGCGGCTTAAGTGATGACCGCAGAAGCGGTTCCTGGACCGCAGAAGTGGTATTGTAGAAGTGTTATCAGGGCCGCAGATGCGGAATCCCTGGGCCAGAATTATATAATGTTTCCTTCGTGAATTTTTGGCTAAGTACTCAATTTTTGAAGACGGGAAACGAGCTAGGGCAGTGAATTAAGGGATAATCGAGGTGAATCAGTTGGGTAAGTTCCCTAAGCTTCATTACATGAGTTTATGATCATTTTTACATTGGTTAATCATGATATTAGTGGAAATTAAGGGTAAAATTTGAGGAAACTAGGGCTTGGTATTGGAGACCTAGACTTGAGAATTTGAGGGGCCATTTATGGTCGGATTTTGGAACTTTTCATATGTATGAACTCGTGGGGAGATAAGGAGTCTAATGATGTAAAAAAAAATTGAATTCCAAGACGTGGGCCCGGGGATCGGGTTTGGTTAATTTCGGGAATTTTATTGTTTTTCGATTGTTTTCGAGTGGGCTTTGTTCCCTTAGCATATTTTGATGGTTGCGTTCTGTTTGTGCCTAGATTTGGAGCATCCGGAGGCCGATTCGAGGGACAAAGGCATCGAGAGCTAGAGTTTGTGCTGGATTGACGTGTGTAATAATTTTAAATGTTGTCCTGAGGGTATGAAATCCCGGATCACACATAGTTGTGCTATGTTGAGGTGACGCACACGCTAGATGACGAGCGTCGGGTCGTGCACCGTTGGGGATTCTGACTTGGTCCATCCCGAATGACTGTTTTACTAAGTATTTGATTGCAGACTATTTGATGTTATCATGTTTTGGGCTAAATGCCATATTTGGGCTTCGTGGAACCTATTTGGACCCTTAGGGGATTTTTACTGCCATTTCCTCACGATTTTGACTTTATACTTGTACTCAGTCATGCTACATTTTACTGTTGTCATAACTCAGCCATGTTACTCTGTTTTCAACACCTTAAATGATATTTTTAAAGATATTTTGAGCTGAGCAGCATGTTTTACTGTTGCCCGAGTGGCTTATGAGATTCTGACTGAGCAAGGCCGAGGGTCTGTGTTGTGAGGATACTTTCTGGTCGGGATGCACGCTGCAGCGGTGATATATTGATTATGATTATGAGGCCAATGGCCTGAGATTTGTACACCACGAGGTGGCTTGTTGATATAAGGTCGAGAGCCTATTGATTATGCCACGAGATGGCTTGATATTGCGCTTGGGCCGTAAGGGGCCCCTCCCAAAGTCTGTACACCCCCAGTGAGCGCGGGTACCCATTATGATATGAGATATAGCCCGAGGGGCTGGTATTGTTCTATGTTACTGCTCGAGGGGCTGATTCTATCGTTATTGTGCCCGAGGGGCGGATTTTATGTGTTTGTCCTTTCTAGCTGCCTTTCATTTACTTGCTTAACTGCTTAAAAGATGTTTTATGAGATTACATTGTTTAACTGTATTTTACTGATTTTATTCTGCCTCTTATAGCATATTGTTGTGTTTAACATGATTTCTTATTGCTCAGTCTTCATTTATTGTTATTACTCACTGAGTTGGAGTACTCACATTACTCTCTGCACCCCTGTGTGCAGATTCGGGCGCTACAGGTCCTGCTTGCTAGTGTTGAGAGCTTCTAGCAGACTTTGAAGATTCACTAGGTAGCTGCTCGGCATTTTTGCAGCCCTGTGCTTCTCCCTCTATCTTATTTTCTCCTGATCTAGTTATGTAATAGTGGCGTAGACTCATTCATACTTGTAGTTTTTATGATAGATGGTCATGACTGGTGACACCCCGATGTCGGGCTGTGTTAGGTTGTTCTTCCGCGAATTGTGCTATCCACTTTTATTTTGGGATTATTATTATTATGTAAAAGACTTAAAATTGTGTTGCTTTAGTGGTTTAAAATGAATTGTGTTGCGTCGGCTGGCCTTGTCTTCACGAGAGGCGCCATCACAACCGGGTCTGGGTTTAGGGTCGTCACAAGTTGGTATCACGAGTCATGAGTAGGTTTAGTAGAGTCTCGTGGATCGGTACGGAGACGTCTGTATTTATCCTAGAGCGGCTGCAGAACCTTTAGTAAAACTTCATATTCTTGAAATTCTTGTCGTGCGATCTGTTGATCCGAGTACTAAACTTCTGTTATTCTATTCTCTCACAGATGGTGAGGACATGGGCGACCAGTCAGGATGGACGACCACCAGTACCACCAGCTGTGGCAACTAGAGGCCGAGGACGCGGTCGAGGCCATGGTAGGGGTAGAGGTGTGGCCCGCACAGCAGCTGAGGCAGTACCGGCAGATCCACCAGCCGCCCTAGTTCAGGATTAGGTCCCAGTTGTGGATGCTCCAGCAGCACCAGCTCAGGCACCAGTTGTGCCCATTGTGATTACAGGTCTTTAGGAGACCTTGGCCCAGATCTTGACAGTATCTACGAGTCTTGCTCAGGCGGTCGCGGTTTCTACTGCCGCAACCACTTCTCAGGTAGGGGGAGCTCTCAGACTCCTACCGCCCGCACACCCGATCAGGTGGTTCAGGGATTGCAGACACCGGAGGCACCACCAGCCCAGCCGGTGGTAGCTGCTCAGGGTTACGTAGCTCCAGTTATGCTAGAGGACGAGCAGCGTAGATTGGAGAGGTTTGGCAGACTCTAGCCTCCTACTTTCAATGGTGCAGAGGGCAAGGATGCCCAGGGTTTCTTAGACAGAGGTCAGAGGA
Organism: Nicotiana attenuata; assembly: GCF_001879085.1. NCBI lineage: Eukaryota > Viridiplantae > Streptophyta > Magnoliopsida > Solanales > Solanaceae > Nicotiana > Nicotiana attenuata. The sequence goes on along the minus strand of NW_017670703.1, from coordinate 210,247 downwards.
TTCTTCGCACCGCGGGCATTCTGGAGACCAGCAGGGTTGCACTCATGACTTTTCAATTTACGGGAGCTGCCTTCACTTGGTGGGAGGCATATGAAAGGCATAGGCCTGTGGTTCGGCACCTTTTACTTGGCAGCAGTTCTCCACTCTATTTTTGGAGAAGTATGTTCCACAGTCCTGCAGGGAAGACCTGCGCAGCTAGTTCGAGCAGTTACGATAGGAGGATATGATTGTGACTCAGTACGAGATGAGGTTCTCATACTTAACTCGTTGTGCTATTTGGCTGGTTGCGGCGGAGAGAGAGAGAGGATCGGGAGGTTTGTTGATGGCCTCAAATACCAGCTTTGGGTTCTCATGACTAGGGAGAGAGTGTCAGGTGCTACGTTTGAGGAGGTTATGGATATTGCTCGTGAGATAAAGTTAGTTCGTCGCCAGGAGCGCGTGGAGAGGGAGGCCAAGAGGCCTCGAGGACATGGTAATTTTGGGGGTGCTCCTTCGAGGGGCTAGTTTCATCACGGCAGAGGCTGTCAGTTCAGGCATGCTCAGCCAGCTCGCCCAGGTTATCGTGGGGCATCATCCGGCCAGGGTTCCCATGGTTCTCAGCAGGGTCATTCCTCACTCAGTGCACTTCTAGCCCGAGGTTCATCTCGTGCTCCATCAGTTCAGGATTTTAAACACCAGGTGCATCTGCTAGTTATTCCGGTGCTAGGGGTTCCCTTCAGTCCTCGCCTCCAACACCCGGGAGTTGCTATGAGTGTGGAGAGATGGGTCACATGTGGAGGCAGTGTCCTCGTTGCCTTGGGGGTTCATCTCAGTGGAGGGGCACCCATTAGCTTCAGCTCCAGTTGCTTGACCATCCACCCAGCCAGCTAGAGGTAGGGGACGGTCATCTAGGGGTCGCCCAAGAGGGGGAGGTCGATCTGGTGGTGGTCATGCCCGCTTCTATGCACTTCCATCTAGGTCTGATGCGATTGCTTCAGACGCGGTGATTACAGGTATTATCTCAGTCTGCCGCAGGGATGCTTCTATGTTATTTGATCCTGGTTCTACTTTCTCTTATGTGTCGTCTTATTTTGCCCACTATTTGGATACGCCCTGCGAGTCCCTCATTTCTTCTGTTCATGTCTCTACGCTGGTGGGCGATATTGTTGTGGTAGACCGTGTGTATCGATCGTGTGTTGTGTCTATTGGGGGTCTGGAGACCTGAGCGGATCTATTGTTGTTATGCATGGTGGACTTTGATATTGTATTGGTCATGGATTGGTTATCTCCGTGTCGGGCTATTCTGGACTGTCATGCCAAGACAGTAACATTGGCTATGCCAGGTGTTCCACGGATTGAGTGGCGAGGTTCGACCAATTATGTCCCCAGTAGGGTGATTTCTTTCTTGAAGGCCCAGCGTATAGTTGGGAAGGGTTTTCTTTCATACTTAGAATTTGTGAGGGATGTCAGTGCAGAGGCTCCCAGTATTGATTCTATTCCAATCGTGAGGGATTTCCCAGTTGTGTTTCCCGCAGACCTGTCGGGCATGCCACCAAGCAGGGATATTAATTTTGGTATTGATCTAGTTTTGGGCACTCAGCCCATTTCTGTTCCACCATATCATATGGAACCAGCGGAGTTGAAGGAGTAGAAGGAGCAGCTTCAGGAACTCCTTGACAAGGGGTTCATTCGTCCTAGTGTGTCACCTTGGGGTGCACCAGTTCTTTTTGTGAAGAAGAAGGATGGCACGATGAGAATGTGCATTGATTACAGGCAGTTGAACAAAGTAACAATTAAGAACAAGTATCATTTGCCTCGTATCGATGATTTGTTTGACCAGCTTCAGGGAGCGAGAGTGTTTTCCAAGATTGATCTCCGTTCAGGTTATCACCAGTTGAAGATCAGGGACTCAGATATTCTTAAGACAACTTTCAGGACTCGATATGGTCATTATGAGTTCTTGGTGATGTCTTTCGGGCTGACCAATGCCCCAGCAGCGTTTATGCATTTGACGAACAGCGTGTTCCGGCCGTATCTCGACTCGTTTGTCATAGTCTTCATTGATGATATTCTGGTATACTCGCGTAGTCTGGAGGAGCACGCGGAGCATTTGAGAGTGGTGTTACAGAGATTGAGAGAGGAGAAAATTTATGCAAAGTTCTCCAAATGCGAGTTTTGGCTCATTTCAGTGGCTTTCTTGGGGCATGTGGTGTCCAGCGAGGGTATCCAGGTTGACCTAAAGAAGATAGAGGCGGTTCAGAGTTGGCCCAGACCATCCTCAGCCACAGAGATTCGTAGTTTTCTTGGTTTGGCAGGTTATTATCGCCGGTTTGTTCAGGGATTTTCATCTATTGCATCACCCTTGACCAAGTTGACTTAGAAGGGTGTTTCATTTCAGTGGTCTGACGAGTGTGAGGAGAGCTTTCAAAAGCTCAAGACTGCCTTGACCACGGCTCCAGTGTTAGTATTTCCATCAGCTTCAGGTTCTTATACCGTGTATTGCGATGCTTCGAGAGTTGGTATTGGGTGTGTTCTGATGCAGGAGGGCAGAGTTATTTATTATGCTTCTCATCAGTTGAAGCCTCATGAGAAGAACTACCCTGTTCATGATCTGGAGTTGACTGCCATTGTACATGCGTTGAAGATTTGGAGGCATTATTTATGTGGTGTGTCTTGTGAGGTGTTTACTGATCATCGTAGCCTCCAGCACTTGTTCAAGCAGAAGGACCTCAATTTGAGGTAGCGGAGGTGGTTGGAGTTGCTAAAGGATTATGACATTACTATCTTGAATCATCCGGGGAAGGCCAATGTGGTGGCCGATGCTTTGAGCCGAAAGGCGGTGAGTATGGGGAGTTTGGCATATATTATAGTTGGGGAGAGACCTCTTGCAGTTGATGTTCAGGCCTTGGCCAATCGGTTCGTGAGGTTGAATATTTTAGAGCCCAGTCGGGTATTGGCTTGTGTGATTTCTCGGTCTTCCTTATATGAGCGCATCAAAGAGCGCCAGTATGATGATCCTAATTTGCTTGTCCTTAAGGACAGAGTTTAGCATGATGATGCCAGGGATGTGACCATCGGTGAAGATGGGGTGTTGAGGATGCAGGGCCGAATATGTGTGCCCAACGTAAATAGGCTTCGGGAGTTGATTCTTGAGGAGGCCCGTAGTTCGCGGTATTCCATTCATCCGGGTGCCACGAAGATGTATCAGGATCTGAGACAGCACTATTGGTGGAGGAGAATGAAGAAAGACATTGTGGGATTTGTAGCTCGGTGTCTCAATTGTCAGCAGGTGAAATATGAGCACCAGAGACCGGGTGGCTTGCTCCGGTGGATGGATATTCCAGAGTTGAAGTGGGAGCGGATCACCATGGACTTTGTAGTTGGACTCCCACGGACCTTGAAGAAGTTCGATGCTATTTGGGTGATTGTGGATTGGCTGACCAAGTCCACGCATTTCATTCCTGTGTTTACTACTTATTCTTCAGAGCGGTTGGCAGAGATCTATATCCGGGAGATTGTTCGTTTGCATGGTGTCCAGTTTCCATCATTTCAGATAGAGGCACTCAATTTACTTCACAGTTTTGGAGGTTTGTACAGCGAGAGTTGGGTACTCAAGTTGAGTTGAGCACAGCTTTTCACCCTCAGATGAACGGGCAGTCCGAGCGCACTATTCAGATATTGGAGGACATGTTGCGCGCTTGTGTCATTGATTTTGGAGGGTCATGGGATCAGTTTCTACCGCTCGCAGAGTTTGCTTATAACAATAGTTAGCAGTCGAGTATTCAGATGGCGCCATATGAGGCTTTGTATAGGAGGCGGTGTAGATCTCCAGTTGGTTGGTTTGAGCCGGGCGAGGCCAGACTATTGGGTACAAACTTGGTGCAGGATACTTTAGACAAGGTGAAGGTGATTCAGGAGAGGCTTCGTACAGCGCCGTCGAGGCAAAAGAGTTATGCTGACAGGAAGGTTCGGGATGTGTCCTACATGGTTGGTGAGAAGGTTCTGTTGAAGGTTTCACCCATGAAGGGTGTTATGAGATTTGGAAAGAAGGGTAAATTGAGTCCTCGGTTCATCGGGCCTTTTGAGGTACTTCGGAGGATTGGGGAGGTGGCTTATGAGCTTGCTTTGCCACCCAACTTGTCGAGTGTGCATCCAGTATTTCATTTTTCTATGCTCCAAAAGTATATTGGGGATCCGTCTCATGTTCTAGATTTAAGCACGGTTCAATTAGATAGTGATTTGACCTATGATGTGGAGCCAGCAGCTATTTTGGAGCGCCAGATTCGAAAGTTGGAATAGCTTCAGTGAAAGTGCGGTTTAGAAGTTGGCCCATGGAGGAGGCTACCTGGGAGACCGAGCGGGAGATGCAGAATAGATATCCTCACCTGTTTGAGGCTTTAGGTATGTTTCTTGACTCGTTCAAGGACAAACGTTTGTTTAAGAGGGGGAGGATGTAACGATCCGGCCGGTCGTTTCATGAGTTACCGCTCCATTTCCCCCATTTCTTCTTCTTATTGCTTTGTTTATCGGTTCTATATGTGATCGGGTTGGTTGGCTCGGGTTCGGAAAGATTTTGGTAAGGTTTGAGACACTTAGTCTCTTTTAAGAAAGCTTAAGTTGGAAAAGTCAACCGGACGTTGACTTATGTGTCGGAGGACTCGAATGTGAATTCTGATGGTTCGGATAGCTTCGGTAGGTGATTTGAGACTTAGGAGCGTGATCAGAATGTGTTTTGGAGGTCCGAAGTAGATTTAGGCTTGAATTGGGGAAAATAGGATTTTGGCATTTTCCGGTTGTTAGGTGAGATTTTTATATAGGGGTCATAATGGAATTTCGGAAGTTGCAGTAGCTCCGTTGTGTCATTTAGGATATGCGTGCAAAATTTCAGGTCATTCGGACGTAGTTTGGTATACTTTTTGATCAAAAGCGGAATTCGAAAGATTTTAGAACCTTAGGCTTGAATTCGATATGATTTGGTTGATTCGATGTTTTTTGAAGTGTTTTGAAGATTGGTATAAGTTTGGATAGTGGTATATGATGTGTTTGTACTTTTGGTTATGGTCCTGGGGGCCTCGGTGTGATTTCGGATGTTTGGCGGAAAGTCTGGAAGTTGGTTTTGGCAGCTGAAGATCTCCCATTGCTGTCATAACCGCACCTGCAGCTAGGGGACCGCAGGTGCGGTATCGCAGATGCGTGGTTGGAGCCGCAGGTGCGGCCAAAGGCTTGGTGGAGTGAAACCGCAGATGCGGTATGTGAACCGCACCTGCGCGATCGCAGATGCAAAGAAAGGGTCGCAGGTGCTGGAGGTGGCTTAAGTGATGACCGCAAAAGCGGTTCCTGGACCGCAGAAGCATTATCAGGGCTGCAGATGCGGAATCCCTGGGCCAGAAGTATATAATGTTTCCTTCGCGAATTTTTGGCTAAGTACTCCATTTTTGAAGACGGGAAACAAGCAAGGGCAATGAATTCAAGGGAAAATCGAGGTGAATCAGTTGGGTAAGTTCCCTAAGCTTCATTACTTGAGTTTATGATCATTTTTCAATTGGTTGATCATGATACTAGTGTAAATTAAGGGTAAAATTTGAGGAAACAAGGGCTTGATATTGGAGACCTAGACTTGAGGATTTGAGGGGCCATTTATGGTCAAATTTTGGAACTTTTGATATGCATGAACTCGTGGAGAGATAAGGAGTCTAATGATGTAAATATTTTCGAATTACAAGACGTGGGCCCAGGGGTCGGGTTTGGTTAATTTCGGGAATTTCGTTGTTTTTAGATTGTTTTCGAGTGGGCTTTGTTCCTTTAGCATATTTTGATAGTTCTGTTGATACCCAATTTTTTCCTATATATTTTTTGATATGCATAAATACTTCCAAAATGGCACATATAAGCATGCACAAGGTTTTTATAATTTTTCCCATAATTTTAAGGATTTAAATTAATTTATCTCCTTCCCTTTTATTCATAAAATCCTCAATAATTATCCTTCAAATTATTGTTATGATGATTTAGTCATTTATTTTCTATATTTATGCCAAAATATGGTTAAAATATTTTTTGTGCATTTTTATAGTTGCATTTTGTATTTTTAAAGCTAAATTGCATATAATTGTAATATTAGCCATATTAATGTATAATTACACTTATATGCATAAAAAATGTCTCCTATATTTTTAAAATGTTAAATATCTATTTTAAATCATCTTAGTACACAAAATTATTTTCCAGAAATTATTTATTATTTAATATAAATTATATGGGAAAAATTGGCTATTTAAAATATAGCCAGATTTGCCTTTCAATTTCAGCCTAATTTCAACCCAACACCCAGCCCAATTCTTGATTAAATTACCCGACTCAGGCCCTAAATGCCTCTACGCGACCCAAGACCCCATCAGATCATGGCCGTTGATCTTTTAGATCAACGGCCCTCGTTAAAACTTACCTTTTTAATTCCAAACGACCCCCTAACCCTAATCACTTCTCTAAATCTGCCGCCCTAAAATTCCCTCTGCTCTTAAAACTCTCTCAACCTAACCCTAGTCTTCAACCGCCGGCCTCCCATCTCCGGCCATCTCCGGTCACCTCTCATCGTCTCTTAAGCCTCCAATGGCTTCTTTCATGCCACACTCACCTTCTCTAAGGTCTTCAAGGGCCCTGGGCCGCGCCGACTTGCATCTAGGGTTTTCTATTTGGCTGTTTCTTGGCCACTCCGGTGTGATTTCAAGCAAAATCATGTTGTATTTGTCGTGATCCTTGGGTTTCTAGCATGCATTTCTATATGGATTTCTTCTAAAACCCTAATTTCTTCCCGCATCTCCTAGATCTGTACGATTTTAAAACAATTCGATTTTGTTTCTTTGATGTTTTGCACTGTTCTTGAATCCTTTTTACAAGAATCATCGATTTCAAAGTGTTTTCACCCTCTTCTAAAATTAGGGTTTTCGAAACTTCTTCTAAAACTTTGTTTAAACCGACTTTTGTATTTAAACTTCTATCTCTTGCATATTTCGACTGATTCTATGAATTTACTGCTTTTTCAACTTGCCTATGTTAAAAGCCCTAATTTTTTTAGATTTTCTTCGTTTGGTTTCTGTGTATTAGCATGACTGGTCGGTTCTCATTTTTGGAGTTCTTGTGATTTCTAGTGACTGCCTCGTCTTGATATGCTTCTACTGAGTTTTTTAGCCTAAACATACATTGATTATATGTGCTTGTGTTCATCTTGACTGTTCACATCAAGACTTGCATCTTTCTCACTGATTCAGTATTGTTTAACTTTCATGTTTGCTAGTGTTGTGTGTTGTTTCTTGACTATCCATGTCTTACTCTATTTATATGTTAAACATGCTGACTCTTTTTCATGACTTTCTCTTTGATTGATTTTGAATTCTCTGTTTCTTGGTTTGATTTGAACACTTTCCTTTAAACCTCTGATTCCAACCTTTCCACTTAATTTGATTAATTTGCTTGCCTTAATTAATTTATTCTGAGTTCTATAATTACTGAAAAATTTGATTCTTACCTTATTTTAACCAGTTTTTAAACTACTATATAAATGGCTCTCTTCCACAGTCACAACACACGAACACTTTGGTTCAAAATCTCTCTCTCACACACTTAAAACTTTCTGCTCTTTGTGCTACTTGCTCTTATTCGGAGTTAGCCGGCTGCAAGCCAAGGCTAACTATTGTGCTCTCCTGCTCCTTCACTTTTGCTTACTGTCCTCTTTACTGGTATGTTCTAGCTTCAATTCAAGTTTCAACAACAACATGGTTCTTTTATTGCTTCAGTTCATCTTGTTTCTAGTTTGCTTGTATTTATGGTTTTATTGTGAAACTTGTAGTTGATGTTTACGTTATTAGCATGTTTGGTACTTCCCTTCCTTAAGATCAGTATATTACCCCCTCTGTGTTCTTTCTGAACATGTCTGCACCAATTATCTCTACCTGTTATATGTCTACCACCATGTGCTCCATGTATCCCCAAATCCCTATCACCCTATATGTAAATTTGTTCTTTATGTCTGGTTCTGTGATTGTGTCCTGTCAGCTGTTCCTAAGCATATCTATACCAATTCCTAGACCTTTGCTCGGTTATGTGTTTACAATCAGCTGTTCTATGTATCCCCAAATCCCTTGACCCCTGTTTGTGACTACTGAACTTGCTTTGGTTCTGTGACTCCTGGCTGTGTATGAACCTATCTTAATGGTGTTGTGTTTGGACTTTTGTTCACTACTCCAATCTCTTTTCAAACTGTCTTTGTTGTTTTACTGAATTATTTTCAAACAAACTTCCTTTTAATACAGTTTTTTTCATTAAAACCTTTCAACTTGTGTCAAGCACTCCCACTCTACTCCTAGGTCAATAGGTTCTGCCCCTCCAGTATGTGTACTGCCTTGGGATCCTCTTGAGAGCCCTCTAAACTCTGGAATACTGAGGCTGGCTCTTCCACACTGCACTTATTCAATTTGGTTACCAAGTCTAGGTGTAAGCACTGCCCCGGATCCTTTAGATCCTTAGGGAACTTTGATGCACCTGGACTATGACATTGTCTATGGAATTTGGGCATTTGAGGCTATTAGAGGCTTTGGAAACCTGGGCCTAATGGAAGGCTCCCTATAGAATAGCTTCTTATTTTCTTATTTACTTATGTAATTCATTCATATGGTCTGTAATAACTTGTAAACAAATATTGGGGTAATTAGTGAAAGGGATGGGTAGCTACATGTTTATGGAGTAATACGGGTAGAAATCATGCTTATAGGACTTTACATTTTAATCTAATTGCCTTACCAAGTAGAAATCATGCCTATAGGGCTTTACATCTTGTCATGTTTATCTCACCATGCTAGAAATCATGCGTATAGGTTTCAAATAATTCTGTAATAGAAATCATGTCTGCAAGTCTTAAAATCAGCTTCACAAATAGATGCCATGCCTATAGAATTTAATCCAGATTCTGTTATCACCAGTGCTTATGTATGTTTCCATGCCTGCAAGTCTTTAAAATCAGTATTAAGCTTAGATATCATGCCTATAGGGAAAAATATCAAATCTTGCCTATGGATCTCGCCTAAGTTTAGTTTAAATAACTCAATCCGGTTAACGTTTAGTTCACTTCTGAATTGGTTTAATTAAGTGGTTTATATTTCCCTGAAATGAGTTCTTTTAAAAACCGCCTTAATCTGTTATTAGACAGCATGCCCATAGGGATTTAAAAGTCTGTTTTAAAATCTGCCCTGCTTTACCTTAAAATGTATTCATCAGTATTCCGCGTATAGGCAAGCCTGTTGGACATTTTCGAAACTTGCAATCCTGAAACTGTTTTCTATGACTTAATATTTTTTCTGATCCTAACAGGCTTTTTCTTAAAAAAAACCAATAGGCAACTGCTAGGATCATTACTCCTGAGTTTATAAAATAAATTGCTTGTCTTCTACATATTCACCTAGACATCCTGCCTCAGGATACTGTTTAATAAAAAGCCCTTAATTGTGCTTGAGTCGTGCTGTTTATTTACTTATTTGAGGAGGAAACTTTGAGCCTCTAATTGCTCCTTTTTATCTTATGTGCTAAAGTCCTAATTGTTTTTCCTCTCACCTTAGAATTTTCACCTTTAAAACCTTAGGGGTCTGTCTAGAACCACCTATAGGTAGAGGTCCTAAATCCCTCCAGGACCATTAAGAAGGGACGGGTAGCAGCTTGCAGTAGAGATCGTTGACCAAACACTCTCTTTGCATAACCACTAAGGGGATGGGAAGGGTAGATATGGGATATGATGACTACGCGCTAATGTCACGTGTAGCCCCTCATCGAGGTGTGTTTACCGGACATTGTGTGGGATGATCCTATAGGCTAACCAACCAAGGACTCTGTTACACCCCAAGTTTTCATACGTGAGAGTACGTCGTAAGTCATTGATGTAAGCTCGAAAATGAGATTATATTTGGAAGCAAATAAACTAAGTTAATCATGTTACCTTGGAGGTTACAAATATTTAAGATCATGAATAACAAGTACCAAAAGGGTTGGAAAGCTTAGTCGCTAAACGAATTGAAGAAAATAAGTTTCGTCAAAAATCGACAAGTTTGGAATGTTATAACATATTCTTTTGGGGTGAGACTAGGGTGATTAACATGATGAGGAGGTTAATTTATGAGTTATTGTAGTCGTATGATAGTCGTGTGTTATGTTTTTAAGTCAAACGAGTTATGGAACAAAAGTTAGCAAAGATCATCACAAGTTGCATTTATAATGTGCTGAAATTTAGGTCAAATGTAGATGCACTTTTCTCCCAATATGCTTGGCATAAATGGATGATCTACATATCAAATTGAAGATCTACGAGTCTAGTTTCCAACGCATTAAACCATTCGTCAATACGACATCGGAGTAGAGAGATATTCGCATTTTCGCGAGACCGCGCAAGCAGCTCCCAATGGGACCCACTTAGGCGGTGGTCGACCTACTTCACTTTATAAAGGATTTGGACGCCTATTTCTCACTTATTTTCAACTCAATTTCGTCTCCAAACTTCTCCTAACCCTTCTAAACAGATTCCACAAGTGTTTGAAGTGATTCCAAAGTGATTACACCATATCTCAACATCAAAACTTAGCTCTAGTGAAGAACAACACCTCTTTGAGGTTGTGTTGTCATTGAGGATTGTTGTGGGCTGTATTTGGATGAAATTCCAAGTTGTTGCTGCTGTCTAAGGTGAGTATAACAGCCAACTAATTGTGATTAAGCTTGCTTGTATGTTGGTTAAGTTGTTAGGATGATAAACTACAAGATAGTACTTGGATTAGCTTAAGTCACTTCTATGGTGTTGTATTGCTATTGAGGGTTGTTGTGAGCTGAATATAACTTGGATTTTGACTTGAAGTTACTATAGGAGTTGTGTGTATCATGTTCTTGCATGTGATTAAGGTTATCTTGATGCTGATTAAGTTAAATGGATGGAGTAGACATGAACTAGTGAATAAAGCTACTAATTGAAGATAGTT